>NW_008590918.1:68742-71784 GCF_000691845.1 Merops nubicus
AAGATTCGTGAGAGAGGTTTTCAAAGGCATCTTACCTCATGGGTTTCAGGTGGGACTTGCACATGTACCTTCTCCTTGTCCCTTCAAAAGTCTTTCTGTTGTCCTCCATCAGTCAAGTCCTATAATTAGACATAAAAGTATTACTGTCATTGTTACCTGGTGACCTGAAAATACAATTATTAAGCATATTATTTACCTCTTAATTATCCTAAATTTATAGGAAGCTACCCCTTAGACACTATCTTTAAGATTGGATAGATCCCCATCACTGCATAGCAGAGAGTTGTTGGTCTCAGCACGGATGCTCCTGCACCCTCCAACACTGTAAATACGCTGTGAGTAAGAAGGCAAAGTAACTATTCCAAATTTTACTAGCAACTTATTTGCTTTTAAGACAAGGAAGGCTGGAGGAACCTCTCCTTTCACCAGATAGCTGACACTAAATTCTGCCCCATCACCTGAGACAGCTGTAGGACAGGCAGTTAATTTGTCCTTTGCATGCGGGCTGCATAGAAGCTTGTTCTCTGTTACTGACACCATCACAGAACAGCTTAGGCTGGAAGGGACCCCACAGTTACTGCTCTGAACCACAATGTACCTGTTTTAGAAACAACCAGAGCCCTGCTGTTTCAGTGAGTACCACAGTCCCTGCTCCCCACTGCTGCAGGGACCCCAGCACAGCTCTGCACGGCCATGGCACCGTGGTGTGCTGGAGGAACCAGCCACCCCACACACCAGCTCCCACACTGGGCACTGCCCCCAGAAATAGCCAGTGCAGTGTTAATGATTCAGCAGCAGGCTGGAACTCTCTGTTCCCTCCAGATCTCAGTCCTCAGATGGTGAGGAGAGACCTTGCTCTCCAGACTGGAGGTGGCCTGAACTCTTTGCACATGACAGCCCTGAGCCTGCCAGGGTCAGACTGACGTGTGCAGTGCTTCCCCAGGGGAAGGACCTGGCAGTAATGAAGATGGGGTCGCTTCTCCAGGAGGAGTGAAGCAACCTAACATTTTGTCTTTCAGGAAGGCATCGAAACTCTGCTGTGTTGTTCTTACTTTAATGATAGGAATGGCTCTAATATGGCTCAGTAATATAAGAGACTGGAAAAAATAAAGACAAAGCCCTACCCCTACTCACAGCTAATTAATAAAACTGCTATTGATGGTAACAGAGCGAGGACTTTGTTCACCTTCTTTTAGTAATACAAGTGTAAACTGTAAAGTTTGAGTTATTAAAAATACCACTTTTGTATTCCAGGCTTTCTACAAACCTACAGGTAAACAGAAAACCAAAACCATATCTCTAAAACTATCCATGAGTATCATCTCACTAGACAGAAATGACCAAGAAAACTAGAATGCTGTCATCTGCACATGAACATAATTTCACACATGCTTCACAATTAACAGTTATGAAATCCAGATCTACTTTAATTTCTGAAAGATATTTTACCATGTTGCAAAGTATCATTTCCATAACTGCATGCCTGAACATACCTTTCTTGTTTGCTTTATCTCTTAATAATAATTTCAAAATTATTCCACTTTCTCTCATATTTTATCACTCTTATTCTCTATCCTCCTTTCCTTTTATCATTCTTCTGACCAAAGTTAACAAATTATAACCAAAGTTAACATCACCACTTACATGAAAGCATGCCCAAATTATAGAGGTAGTGTATAAAGGAAAACAGAGATAAACACATAGTTTATTACTGAAATATTACCAAGTGATGAATAAATAATCGGAAACATAATCTGTGTTGTCTGGTTAAAATCTGGCTGTGAAAATATTGATTCCTACTTTGTTACACCAATTTCACAATGCAAATGTGATTTTTTGGTCTCAAATAATTAACATCTAACAAGCTGTTGCTTTACTTACTGTATTTTACTTAACCATATTAACAACATTTAAAAAGTACTAAGACAAAATATCACCCCTTGAACAAAAAAATCCTCCAAGCCAACTAATCAACAAAGAACAGAAAAAAATATCCCTCTGAGTCCCTCAAAAAACTCTTCCATGCACTTGGCCAAAGTAACCCTTCTGAATCATATCACCTCCCTCTAAGATTAGATTTCTGCAGTTCCTAGTACATTAATAAAACATTAAATCTTTTTTTTTGCCCCTCAAAGTTCTGTGACCAAAAGTAATTTATCAGCTTTCACAGAGTAATGTGATTTTCCTATTAGTGCTATTTTGCCATGGTGCCCAGATTCAGAGGACCAGTGTTATCAAAAGAATGACTTATTAGTATTTAAATATCCTGTGTAAAATGTGAGGAATGAAGAAGAGTTTATAAGACATTGAAAAATGTATTTAAAATAGCAATATACCGCCTGCGATTTTAGTCTTATTTTTTCTCCAAGATAATGAGTTCCACTTTTAATTTGTCCCTCAATTCATTTGCAGATTTTTAAGACCAGTATTTAAAAGGCACAGTGAGCTCACGCGTCCTGACGTGAATCCTACTTCAAATTATTTATGTCAATCTTCAGGCATTTTGAGGAGATGATGGCAAGGTGTTACAATGCTGCTGTAGTTCACACGTTTTTGGGTCATCTTATGTTTGGTCCAGAATATGTAAAGTTGATGGAGAGCTTTAAGAGTTCCCTAACAACTGTTGAGGGTGGTTTGCTAACCCCATGAACCAGTGGTGCAGCAACTTTCAGATGGGATTTAAAGTTATCTCTACAAGCGTGCAAACAAAAGGCGGAATTAACAGGCGTACTTCAGTTTTTGACTGCTCGATGTGGCAGTCATGGCTCGGTGACGTACTTTGGCGAGCAGAGACCCCAGGCTAGTAACATTTGGTACGTAATTAAGCCTCCTCTCTGCTGCGTGCTGCTGGGGCGAGCACGCCGCCAGCCTCAGGCCGAAAAATCGGGAGGGCGGCCGCTGCCCGCACCCGCAGCGGCACCGAGCCGGGCTCCAGGAGCTGGCCACCTGGGAAACCACCAGCTAGCCCCAGACGAGTTGACCTAGTCCAGACCAACAGACCGACCTCTGTTAATCCCCCGCAGCGAGGCCCGCAGAGCCGCT
>NW_008590919.1:0-4664 GCF_000691845.1 Merops nubicus
GCAGGGCTCCCTGCGGGTGGGTCTGAGGGAATCGCCCCTGCAGCGAGAAGGGGCCGTGGTGCTTGTCCTCCTGAAACTCAGAACAGCCCAGGGGAGTCCTGCTCCTTGGAAGGACCCGGGGCTGTGCAGCATGGAGAAGAGAAGACTGAGAGGGGATCTGATCAGTGCTGATCAATGTCTAAAGTGTGGGGGGCAAGAGGCTGGGGCCAGACTCTTGTCAGTGGTGCCCAGCGAAAGCACAAGGAGCAACAGGCACAAACTGGAACTCAGGAGGTTCCATCTGAACAGGAGGGAAAAGTTCCTTGCTGTGAGGGTGCCCGAGCCTGGAGCAGCTGCCCAGAGAGGCTGTGGAGTCTCCTGCTCTGGAGAGATTCCAAACCTGCCTGGATGTGATCCTGGGCACCCTGCTGTGGGTGACCTGCTGGAGCAGGGGGTTGGATGAGATGATCTCCAGAGATTCCTTCCAACCCCCCCCGTGCTGGGGCTCTGTGGTTCTGTGATACTCCATTGTGGTGCATGAAGCACACAGGTTATGGTACAGAAAAGCCTGTAAGTACTAAAGTGGCTGGACAGCTTTTGTGGCTTAGCCATGCTCCTAACCAGTACCAGAGCAGGAAGCCAGACAGCTTTTTTAGGAAGAGCTGGCAGGGCTCGTGGAAGATGATGGAGCTTTCAAGAGGGAGCCAACAGCTCATTTGCAGTTTTCTTCAACCTGTTGCCATCCAGCACAAGACCATTGTCCCTCTACCACTAGACTGAACAGACTTTCTAGGCAGGGGTCAGAGCAGTGCTCAGTTGATGCCATCATGATGATGAAAGCACAGGAATGAGGTGCAGCTCCTGCTGCCAGCAGTTTGGCTTGAGCTGATGAACATTTTCCCAGGACTCACTAGGGATGTGGTTACTGGCATCTTTTCTTCTCCCTTCTTATTCCTGATAGCTCTTTACCTGCCTTCAGATTTTTAGTCCTTCCTTTGGTTTCTCTTCTGCAAATTTATCAGGAAGCTGTTGAGTTTGGTGGCTGAGAAACAAGAAGCACTGAATCTCTGAGGCACCAGAAGTTTGCTCTTGTCCAGAGCACCATGAGGGAGCTGGCTGGCTGCAGACAGAGCCCTGTGTCTGAGGATGCTGGCAGTCCTTCCACCCAGGACCTGTGCCACTGGGATGCTCTGTCCTAGAAGTCAAGGGCTGTGGCCCCACTGGCTGCGTATCTGTGACTGGGACAAAGCCAGACCTGAGTGCAGCCACCAGAAAGGCAGAAACCCCACCTTTCTCTGGGACTTCTTCCTCATGGACCAAAACTTTGCCAGTGTTTTGCTTCTTGTGTCATTCAGAGCCTTGCTGGTGCTCTGGCAGGGCCAGGGGACGTGGCAGTGGTGGCGATGCCCACCCCAGGGGTGTCCTACACCCGTGGGCAAGTCCTTAGGGGTTTGAGTTGCCCTTTGCAGTGCTGAGCCCCCAGATCTGAGTTTCCCCTTGCTTTTGTCCTGCAGTCCCACCCGCTGTCCCTGTGCAACACCAGTGAGGATGAGCACACCGAGTCGGGGTTCATCACCATCGTCAAGCTGGAACAGCCGGATCGGGACCCCAACCCCTGCCTGTCGCTGGCCAACAAGGTAGGTGCAGAAATGCCCCCGGTGGCACCAACCACTGTGAAACCCGTGGTGCAGGGCAGAGAGAGAGAGCAGGAGGAGGCAGCAGGGTAGGAGAGAGCTGCTGGAAGATGGAGAAAAGGACAAGGACAGAGCAGGGTCCTTGGCAGAAGGGGTGCTTTGGAAGAGACGCTGTGCCAGCTATCCCCGATACCCATCCCTCCCTATTTTTTGGACTGCTTGGCTTTGTAGAAGGTGTGGAGTTTTCCCTAACTTGACTGGGACAGCTCAGACCTTTCCCCAGCATCCTGTACCCTTTACTGCCCGGCAGCCTCGTGCCCCTCCTGATTTGCAGCCTCCCTGTGCTTTGCTGGCCTGTTGGGGGGATTTGTGTTTCCCCATGTCCTCTGTCCTCTGGGAAAAAACATGGACACATGAAAACGTGTGGAAAACAACGTGAGATGTGACTCTTGAACAGCATGGGCCACCATCCACCCTACACAGGGTGGGAAGAGCTCAGAGGTCTTCAGGTCTATGCTCCTATGAAGGAGGTTCCTTAATGAAACAGCAGTTGTTGTGTCAAAAGCTGAGGTCACAGCTACAATCCTCTGGTAATAAGGAAGTCAGGTGGGAACGAGGGTCACTTTAGGCCTTAAAATCTTTGTGTCTCTGATAAAGTTGCATGGATAAGGCTAACAGGAGCTTGTTTTCCAGTGGTTCACTGCATCCTTTTATTAGCTCTGTATTAAAAGTTGTGTTATTTTCCACAACCATTGTAGAAACATGAAAAAAAAAACCAACAGCCTCGTTGAGCTCTTCTTGGCTTTATCTGGGCTGTGTTTGGGTGACATCACTGCCCCTGTTGTCTGCTTTCTGTTGGTGGTGACACTCTGGGGATGGGGACAGGGTCCTTTTCCATTGCCCTGCAGCCCTGCTGAGGAGGGCAGGCAAAACCTGTACCAAGCAGTTGTTCCTGCACTGCAGGTTTGCTTTTCACAGAGGCTGTGACAACAAAAGCAAGGAAAGGGGTGTGAGGTTGTGATGGCTTTGCCCCCCAAGCATGGGCAGCCAGGCAGCAATGCCTGGCCCTTTGTGGAGCAGGGTGGGAGCCCAGGTTGGGGTTGGTGTTGCTCTGGAGCTGGTACCAGCTATTAACACAAGCCAGTTGCTGGAGTTATCAGCTTGCTCTCTGTTGCCCCACGCCTGGAGAGTGGCCTGGTCCCACTGGGTGTAGTGGTGCATGAGGATGGTGGGATGAAGAGTGAACCCCAGGGCTGCTGAGCACAGCTTGGGACTGACCTGAGAGCGAGGGCTCTGCAGGTGCCTCAGGGAGCACATCTGGGTGCTCCAGCTCCCCCCTGTCCATCCAGATGTGACCATGCCTTACAGTGTCTGAGGTGCTGCAGCTGGGGCTGGGAGCAGCAGCAGCTCCTTTGGTTGTGCAGATACCATGGAGGGTCTTGAACAGGGGGAAGGAGCAGCTTCAAAGGCTCACCTTCCACCTCAGAACCTAAAAGGCTTAAAAACTGTTTTGTTAGTGTTGTCCTTTGAGTCTCTGATGACAGCACTGGCAGTGGCAGTGGGTTGCTGAGTCCAGGGACTGGCTGAGGAACTGGCACTGGGAGGACAAGACATGGTGCATTGCTGCACTGTGGTCATCCTCACTAGCCTCAGTCCCTTCTCTAGGACCACTAAGTGCCCACCTGACAAGTAAACCCCTCAGTTCATTGCCACACTGATGACCTGTTAGAGTGGCAGTTCACTGGCCTTTAGTCATCCCTGCTTTGTTACCAGAGCTGAACCCAGCACTGGGTTTTGAGATCCAGCTGAACATGACACCCGTTGCCATCCTGCCTACAGGTCATCGTGCTCCAGGATCTGACCCAGGGAGGCTCACAGCTCTTCTGTCCCCAGCCAGGGCTAGTTCAGCCATGAAATACAGGCAGATGCTCCTTAATCTGCCACACCCCCGGGCCCTGCCTTGTACCTTGGTTCCTCCACCCCTTTGCAATTGCTGTCTGGCTGCTTCTCCACGCTCCTGAAACCTCTGCCAAGCTCCTTCCCTCCAACATCATACAGATTCCTTCCTCAAAATCCCTGGACAACACTTCTCCTCAGGAGCAAGGATGTAGCTGTGGGATGTGGCTGGTGCTTGCTGGAGCAGGAGCCTTGTTTCCCTGGCATGTTTCCTGTGGTAGAGCTTTGCATGTGGAATTGCAGCACTAATCTCAATGATGATAAAAAGAGCCATGTGCAGAGTATTATCAGAACCTCTCCTTCAGCTGTCAGCAGGCCAAGCAGTGCCCACAGACAGCCCCATCCAGCCCAGCTCCAGGAGCACTCCACCAGCCACCTGATGCTCTCTTCAGCTTCTCCTCTCTTAAATTCTAGCCCTGCTTCAGCGTGCAAAGCTAAAACCAGTAGGAAAGATGTTTGGTCTGCAAGGGAAGAGGAGGCCATGGAAAATACCTCTGGAATCAATTCACAGGGGTTTATTTTTTCTTTCTGATGGATCATTTATCATTTTTTTAGCGTATTTTATTTTTTCTGAGTGAACCCTTGACAGACTGCTGAAACCTCCTAAATCATTCAGGAAACATAGACTTGTACCAAAGGTGTTTCAGTCCTCAGAGAGGGAGCTCAGCTGTGCCAGGGGGCTGAGGAGATCCAGCATGTAGACAGCGAGCACTCCAAAACTGACTGCAGCAAGGAGGTTGTGAATAGCTTGAACAGCAGTGGTGTCTGTTGTGACAGGAGTCAGAAGGACATTGGGAAGTCACTTGTCCAGTGTTGGTTGTTGGTTTCCCCGTTGTCAGTGTCTTTAGCAGGATAAAATCTTTGTAGAGCTGTTTATTGTTCACCAAACCTTGACTGGCTCCAACAGGTAGAAGTCACTACCTGAAAGCCTTGTTTCTTCTTTGCTGCTGGCAAACGCTGAGGCTCCTTTGATCCCAGGCAGGACCCCATTCTCTGATCCCTGCCCCCAGCCTCTGATCCCCACCTTTCCAGCTTCCCCACTCAGCGTACCAAACCCAAGAGCATCCAATCCTAGCAGCAACTCCGAGCCTCCAT
>NW_008590920.1:0-207 GCF_000691845.1 Merops nubicus
CCCCTGGGTGCGGGGGAGGGGTGGGCACAGGGAGCAGGGAGGGGTGGCGGGGGATGGGAATGGGTGTGGGGATGTGGGAGGGGACCTGGGACACGGGACAGACACGGGGACAATGGGGACAGACACGAGGACAGACATGGGGACACAGGGACAGACACAGGGACCTCAGCACCGTGGGCTCCCCCAGCTCTGCCACACCAGTGCCAC
>NW_008590921.1:0-4728 GCF_000691845.1 Merops nubicus
ATTTTAATTAGAATTTTATTTTACTTCCCGCTGCAGTAAAGATCCAAGCTGTTGTTTGTTTGCCCATACAGATCTTTCAACAAACTGACTGGCAATGCCCCTGAGTACTTCACATAAACGTCTCTGTTTCCCTAAACCAGGCAGATTGTCGAGCTCCATGATGTTCTTTGGAAGTCTTTGCACTTAGATGTACCTTCTAAGCATCTTTTGAGGAAATCATATATATGACAAGGTGTTTCATAACTACCTCTCTGCAATAAAAAAATCCAGTTTTACGCTGTTGCATATCATTGTTCCAAGTGCCTTACACACTGATGAAGCAGGTCTGTGGGACAGTACCATGGCCGTGTCAGCAATAGTTTAAATAGAGGAAGCATGAGCTGAGAAAAACCTCAGAGAGCTTCTTCATGTTTAGTCTGTTGTCAAGGCAGAAATATTGGCCAGAAATTGTGGGTGGTTTGCACTCGTCAGGAATACCAAAGAGCTTTTGTCTCCAATATACAGCACATGGCTCTTCTCCTTGCATTTTCTTTATCAGAGACAAATGCAATATTTTATTTTTTTACTTTATGAAGAATGATACTTCTGTACAGTTGCAGCAGAAATCATCTTTATTTAAAATCCAGCTGTTCTTTAGAAGACTAACTGTTCTTTCCTTAGATGCTCAGTAAAAAATAAACCTTTAGAAAAAAAAAAAAAAGATGAGCTTAGTACTAAACCAGAAATGCCTGGGTACTGAACACATGGAGAAGTTCAAATATACTCAGCTTAAAATTTGTCATTGGTGCTTCGTAGAAAAACAAAAGAAAAGCAGCAAAGCAAAGCTTTTGTGAGATATATTTCCTAACTATTTCTGTACTTAGAGAAATAATTGGAATTTGGTTTCACAGTGGGAATGAGTAGGTTTGTCATTGGCTACGATCACGTACTTTAATGCTTTGGCTTCTAGGACTGGGGGAGCAAGAGAGGTTTCCTGGTGTAATGTGTTCCCAATACATAGCTGAAAATGGTTCCTAATATTTCTTTTTCCCTTTTCTGATGAGATGGCTGGTTTATACCACTTGGATGTAACAATATGGAATTGCAGAAATATTGTGAAAGCATATGTAGGTAGTGGCCCAAGACGCCAAGCGTGCTGGGGCTGCGACTGTTGCTGGGTGAGAAGCTCTAACCAGCCCAGACATTTGTTTCTCCTTGTTCTCAAGGTTTCCTTATCATCACTGAAGGTGCCTTATTCCCATGAATATAAGGCACAGATATGTATGCACTGCTCACTTTTCTTGCATGACTTAGAATGTCAGCATTTCCTTAGCTGTATGATGGCAGTGTTTAGCAGAAGATTCTTCTTTTCCACGTGTCCTTTTCCAGGGCACATATCTTGCAACAGCTGTCATAGCATAAAAACACCTTAGTAAAGAAAAAAGGAATTACACTATGAAAAAATAATGAGGAGAAACAAAATCATTACTGAAAATAATCCAGAAAATCCAGGTTGTAGGAAAATATAGTTTGAAATTCACCGGCAAGCTCTTTGGGAAGAGTAAGTAACAGAATCTATCTGCTGCTGAGTGAGCCACATGGAATTTCTTAAAAGGTAAGGATTTCGGCCTATTATCAGAATTTTAGCACAGACAAAATTTTTGTGAGCATGTTTTTTTAGCAGATCTGAGCCTTGTGTGAAAGCATGTGAATTCAATTACAGGTTTAACATGAAGTAATTTTGAATTAGGCTACTTAGGAGCAAGGAATGGCATCTCTGTAGGTGAGGGCTTCTATAAATCTTTCCTTTGAAGGAATTCCTTGAATTCCTTTTTCTCCACCTTCAAGCTTTTTTTTTTTTTTTTTTTTTTTTTTTTCCCCAGACAAAGTCTTTTTATAATTGTGCAGGCATTACAAGGAATGCCACATCAGTCTTCCCTAAAGGTCCCCTGGAGGTGCTGTGGCACGCAGAGCAGGAGAACAAGAAGGTGCCTGCAGTTGCTTCAGCACCCCATGGCAGCGGTGGTGGGTGGTCCACACATGCCTGAGAAGCTGACGTGGGTGTCACACAGTTACCACACACCGTCGGCTGGGGGGTGCTGTGCTACAGGAGTGCCTTGAACAAACCTGTCAGGTCAAATGGCATCGCTTGCTTGTCAAAGGAGGGGTGGAAGCGTGGCTGATGTCTCTGAGTGGCACTGCTGCAGCTCCCTGGTGTGAAAGGCTGAAGAGCTGACGGGTGAGGCACTGAGCAGCTCCAGGCAGTCAGCGAAAGCTCAACTCTGAAAAGTAATCGCTTTTCAGAATCTTCCTAAACATTTTATCAGATTCAGGAAATAGCTGGAGCACTGGATAAGTGTTAAAGCTTTCAGATTAACTTTCTACTTTATTGCTTTATAAAAGGTGCTGTGACATAAGAGGAGAATCCTGCCTGCTACTCTTTTGACAGTAGGAGCAGCTGTAATGGCTGGGGGAGATGGAAAAGCTAGCTGAGGTGGCCTGTAACAACTTCTGTTGTGAAAACTGTGTGCTTGTGGAATGAAAATAATGAGAGATACCTGCAAAAGGCTGCCCAGAGAGGTTGTGGAGTCTCCTTCTCTGGAGAGATTCCAAACCCACCTGGACACCATCCTGGGCAACCTGCTCTGGGTGTTGCTGCCAGAGCAGGGGAATTGGACTGGATGATCTCCAGAGGTCCCTTCCAAGCCCTGCCACTCTGTGATTCTGTGATTTGGAGGAATCCAAAATGGGAGAAACTGTGGCATAAGAAAGGCTGAAACAGGACAAGAGGTTTGACAATACTATCGATTTACCACCTCTCTCAGACTTTTTTTTTCCCACTTGGCTCACAGACTTGGATGTCCACTCCTAGGAGAATTGTCCTTCTTCCTTCCTCCTTGTTACTCACATCCCTCCATCTCCAGCTAGCAGCGTCTACAGCAGGGGGGCGGAGGGGAGCAGAGAGGAGATTGTGTGTATGTGCTCCTCATGGCAGGGAAAGCTGCTAGCACTTGTAGTCAGATTCTGGTTGCAGAGATAAAATTCCAGCATGAAATTAGTGTACTATGAAAAGCCTGAAGAGATCATGTAATTGACTGTATTAAATGTCTAATAACTTTGTGCTTAAGAGTGTATGTGCATCTCTGTATTATAAGACACCCTCCCCTCATTCACACTTGAGAAGGAATGTTGTGGGCTACATTTTGCAAGAGCCCCCTTCCCTCTTCTTTGTGTTTTGATTTGTTTATTTTTTTCCAGTTGGCTTGCACAGCATTATGCTCCCAAAATTCATCTCTTGTTTGGTGCTTTGATTCAGGAATTCAGTTTTAAAGGACTGTTTTGTAATTAAAAGTCTTCAAAAGTTGCCCTGACTAGTGGACAGGAGGAAACCTCCAAGGATCCTTTTGTCTACAATTTCTCTTATTTCTCTCTTAATCTAGTACACTAGATGAAATTTATACTAGTCAGTCATGTCATTGAGCTAGAATGCTACTTTGCTTATAATTTATATCTGTAATTGTTCCAGGCTGTAAACCAGGTTCCAACGTTTTGCACATCAGCATCTGATGCAGCTGTTGTTGCAAGCTTTTGCCATGTGACAAGTAAGTTGATCAATAATTTTCCTTCTGTCTAACATAGCAATTCAGTTGAGTGGAAACATTGTATAGAAACACTTTGCACACCCATGTTTTCCATGGCCTGTTATTATGGCATTTTGAGACTGAAAGAATTAATTTTGCCTTCTGCTTCAGCTGTGATTCTTGTCAAAATCACTACCTTCAAATTACTGTTTCATTTAATGAATATTGGAATTTTTCTGTTTTCCAAGTCAAAGCAAACTTTCATAATCTTAATTTCCAGCAGGATGTGAATCTTATTTTTTATAATGTCTGTTCATTAGGCTTTAAATGAAAGGACTTTTCAAGCTAGAAAACCAAATATTAACCCTACCCAAGGTGTGGATCAGGAGTCAGACACCAGTCTCGGCTCCATGGTTGGAGATGGAGTTTCATGTGAATTTGTTCACTCTGTGTGACACCCATTTCTCCTCGCTGTGAATTTGCTGGCTGAGCTAAAACCAGTACTGAGCTACATGTAGCTGGCTCCAGGACCCAGCAGGTAGTGACCAGATAGTAGTTCTAATATTCCTGAAAGAAATGGCATCAATGCAGCTACTTTGTGACCCTAGGAGAACAAGGACTGTACCCTTCTATTCTCATGGAGCACAGTAGTCTCTCATTTTTGTTTGGGGCTTGTGCCAATATAAAAAAACACGTAGTTTTTTTATATTAAAAAAGATTTGTAGTCGCCAAGGTGGAAATAAATTAAAATTACCATGTAAGAAAGCAAAGCAAAAAATCTGCATTTGGAAAGAATTTACATTCTTTCCACAGCTGAATTTTGATGTAAATGAAATACAGTTTTGTTTGAGCCAGGAAAGAAAAGCAACATGACACCATATTTCTCTGTATATTTTCTGCAACAATATACATGAAAACTGCTGATTGTCATATTTGTTCCAAGCAGGGATATGCCACAGTTGCCTTAAATTTTCTTGCAAACAATGAATTGCCACTGATGGCACTGCTAGTACTTCTCAAGCTATTACCATATATTTAGACAAGCTCATTATCAACATTATGGATGTTAACACTCCGTAAGAGCTATCAACCTATACAGGGAACAAAGGGAAGTAGACAAGCACAGAGAATTTATTTTTGTGGTGCGTGGTTTTAAAAAGCATTCCTG
>NW_008590921.1:4759-26870 GCF_000691845.1 Merops nubicus
TACACTGTTAGCATGCAAGTCCTGAGCCAGAGCATGATGGATCCACGTGCTGAAGATTTGTTTGGCATATATAGAATAATTGCAGAGAAGAAAAAAAATACAGCAGAGAAAATGATTCAATGCAGTATCTTTTCAGTTCTTGCTGTTGAGTTCTATCTTTTTTATTTTTTTTTTCAAGTGTCCTTAAGTTCATTATATAGGGTAGTACTAACGTTTTAAAAACAATAATCTTAGTCAGCTGGCACTTAAAAGTGGGTAAGCAGTGGATAGGGAAGTTTTTGCTGTTCAGCAACAGCAGGGTTACATAAGCTGTAAGGCTTTCATGGAGCTTGTGTAGCAGCATAGAGCCGTAGCTGAAGACTAGATGAAAAAGGTTTGAAGTCAGGGTTTTCTGCCTCTGTAGGGGAACATCCAGGCAGGCAGTGAGATGCCATCACCCAGACCTAACCATGACAAGCATGGCTTCAGCTGGGCTATGGAAAAGAGGGATCTAGCCAAATGAGACATTTAAGCTTTTGGTGTTTGGAAATGCATTTATTAAATGTTCCTGGTTTGAACATTTCCACTTTGTATAAACGTTGTGCTTTTTCATGAGGTGTAAGACTTGAGACACTGTGCTGTAGGTTAGGGGTCTGAGATCTTCAGCATTTTTTGAGTTCTCTAAGAAACATGGTTTGGAGATACTCAGACCCAACTATCTGAAGCCAGGGAACTGGTAATATTTTTCAGGTCTCTGCTTCAGTTCCGAGAGAAAATAAATGTAAATCAGTTCCTGCAGGGAGCGATGTGGCCTCTTTTGCTATTGTAGCGCCTATCTTGCTCCCTGTCTGCTTTGCTATTAGTGCATAAACTAAATAATAAAATTTGAGCAGCCAGCATGTCTGAGGCATGTGTCCTGTGGAGGGGGCTTGCAGCAGCTGGGGTTGCATGCTCAGATGGAGTAACTTTCAACTTCGCCAACAGCCTAAAGCTAAATAAGAAGTCCTACACCTTCTGCTGCGTTTGACATGCAGCATGTGTAGGAGCTCATTGCTCAGCAGGGTAGTGAGACCATCCTGCCAAGGTAGCCTGGTGCTACCTTGCAACATAAACCCGACTCTCTGACTGTCTCTGTCAGCCCATGTCCCCATGCTGGAGAGGAACAACCTGGCTTTCTTCCCAGCTTGGATAAGTTGGAACCTATCGAAGTCCTGCCTATTCTTGGAGTTAATGAGCTGTCCTGGAGATGCAGCTGGCTTGAAACCAAGCTTATGGCCACCAAAGGAGGTATAGATACAGCACGGGTGATACAGATGAAGAAGAGCAAGCCTGATCTCCAGCATTTCTGTAGGATCTAGATTTCCCTGTGCGGAACTGTCGCAGGTTTTATGGGACTCTCAGGGCTGGACTTGGCTCTTGGCAGTGCTGAGCAATCCAGCCTCTGGTTTCTTCAGTGGTGCTGCACCTCTCCTACAAAGCTTAAAAATGTTTTCAAGTCTCCTTGCTATGTGACACAAAGATGCAAAGAGCTGTAGCTCCAGTCTGGCACTTAATTGAAAACTTAACTGAAAAAGAAGTTTTCCAAATCCTGCAGATTTTGTAGACCTCTTTGTTCACACCTGCTTTTGCCTCCTTGCTTGATTTAATTTAGGGGCAACTCCAGAATTCAATTAAGCAAGACACCACTTTGGGAATTCATTCAGTGCTGCGTCTTGATCTTCTAAATTACCAGCATGCAAGTGAGTTTTCTAGACTGGTGAAATCTGCAGTGAACGTTTTGAAAACCTCATACGACAGAGAACAAGTGTGAATTTCAGGGAGCAAAATGGCCAGAATAAATATGCAGCTGTATAAATACTTCTTTGAGGGCAATTTCACACTGCTGTAATTTCAGTTTCGCCTGGAATTTTTCTGGAATGGCTTTCAACATCAAAAGCCTAGGAAAACACATGGTTATCTCTTTCCATGGGAGGCCTCCACCCTTCAGAAGGAGGTTGAGCCATCAGTAATTTGATTCCAAATAAGCATGTAATTATTTATTTCAATATTAAACTCTTCCACAAAAACATGCTTCTCTCTGAGGAGGCCTTCAAATCTCTGCTCTTGCATCACTGGCTTAGTGACTGTAGGGCAACTGTAACTTTTGAGTAACCCCATAGGTTTCAGCAGAACTAGGTTCTTAAATTATTCCTGCCCAATCTAAGACAGGCTTATCTGAGTAACTTAAGTTTATTTGAGAAACTTAAGTAGTATCTCAAATAGTGTAGAAAGGATTCTTTTGCCTTCATGTAGAAAACATGCATTTAATGCAGTAAGGAAACCTTCACTGAAGAGATTTGTTTCCTCTCTGGTTCAAGAGGCAGCATCAGCTTCATTTGAGAAATATAAGTGGTGCCTATGTAAAAGGAGGCAGGGTGAATGCCGTGTTACCAGCCTGCACCTTTCACATACTCTACCTAAAATGTGGGCAAATAGTTGCTTTTTTTTTTTTTCTTTTTTCTCTCCTTATCCTCTGATGCCAGTTGGTCTCACAGCCACCTTCTGGAGTGCCAAGGGCAGGAACTGCTGTACTGACACACAGCCTGGGAGGATCTGTTGAGCCAAGATTTATTGCGGTGTGTTCATGTTTTACTAGCCCTGTGCTGCACCCAGCTTCTGCTCACCTGCATCTCAGGGGTACAACAAAAATAGCAGGCAAGTTTAAAAGCACAAGCTAGGCCCCTTTAGGATGAATTACTTTTAAATTTAGGTAGATTCTATGTCAGGTGTGTCATAATTGAATATTGCATTTTTGCAGAAGCAGGAAAAAAATGCGATGAAAATCCTTAAACTTCATAAGTTGTTGTGTTTTTATGCAGAGTAATACAGAGTTTAATATCTTGAGCAGCTTTGCTTTTTCACGTGTGCTATATTTCTAATTATCCTAATGAAAGCTTGCCATGTCTTAATTATGGTTTTATCCCTTAAAAAGCCAGGCCTGGTGTCCAGCTTGTAGGAAGTGGTGCGTGGTGATTGACTCCACTGGAGTACTTTGCTCACAGTGTGCTAGTGTAGGTAGCCTCTGAATAGTTTGTGAAAACTGTTTTGGAAAACAGATTGGAAGTAAAAAATAAACAGGCAAATAAGGCTAGAAGGAGATAAGGATCATCAAGACCCAATTAAAGAGAAGCTGGAGGGAGAGGCACAACAAAACCAGAAGGACAGCCACCGTGACAAGGTCCCAGTCCCTCTGCACTGTGTTTACCTGTCGGCACATCCCAGCAGAGGCGCCCGCAGAACCTCCTGTGCCGCGCGTGGTGCCGGCGGGGGGTCGCAGCCGGCCCGCCACGACGAGAGGCGGCGTCACGGCGACACGGGGAGAGAGCCGTGCTCCAGGCTGTCCCCGGCTGTGGCTGCGGGCTCGCAGCACACCTGCTGCTGAGTCTGCAGCCGGGGGTCACGGGCAGCAGGATGGCAAGCCTGCAGACGCTGCCAGGGAGGCACGGGAGGTTGCTGCCTGCTCCATCCGTCACAGACCTCGCTCCAGTCCTTGAACCCGGCTGCAGCACTGGGCCTGTTCTGGTTTGCTTCACAGATGCGGGAGGAAAAGAGTTCATAAAAAAGTTGTGAGACTCAACACTGAGGGGAATACAGTGGTGGAAATTGATCCCAGCATTTTCTATCCCAAGTAGTTTGCTCTGTCCTAAGCTCCTCTGCTGTGCCACTGTGTGTTGATTTTGTTACAATCAGAATACTTGTTGGAGTTCTTGATTCCTCATTAAACATTTCAGGTAATGCCCCTGTCTCCTCTAAGCCAACATTGCCTGCTCTGTTGAAATGGATTTCCACATGCCAGGCTGGGTTCACTGTTATTGCATGCAAATGGCTCCTGTGTTTGTCTGCCCAGTTGTTGCGTGGTGAGGACAAGGCTTGTCAAGAGCATTTGATTACCCTGAACCTGCAAGAAGCTATAGTACATGAATTCCAAATTTATTCCCTTACACAAAAAAACTTAACAAGCTGGAGGGGAATAAGAAGCCATATACACCAAACCCAGCTTTCCTGAACTGTGTTCTTTCCTCCTTTGCTCTCATCCTCCCCCAGGAAACAGGAGTTCAGTGTTGCACTGTAAGAACTTGACCTTTCTCCCCAGAAATAATGGGTGTAAATCAACTAGCCATGGCATTGAGATCACTTGGCAATTCCTTTGATCTTTATATATTGTTCTGAAATTAGTCTAAACCTTAATTAGTTTTATAACTCTAAATATCAAATCTATAAATGATTCTATTTACAAATGTTAAGGGATTTAAAAGGTCTGAGATAGAATATAAGCTAAGGGGAAAAAAAATTTACTCAGTTATTCTGGGCTTTCTCTAAAAGCTTTTGCTGCATCATTTGAATGTAGGTGAGGAGATGAGAGTGCATCTTTCTTCTCCTTGCCCTCTCTCATTGTTCAGTAGCTGTTCTAATCAATGCATCTTTTCAAGCTTTATGGTGGATGGAGCCACACCTATCGCAGCCTGGTTCCATATGGACAAAACATGGGAACAGATGTTATATTTAATACATGAAAGACAGCTCAGCAACCTAGGACTTGGCTTCTTTGGCAGGAGACAACTGTGCTGCTTCCTCTGTTCCTTCCTTCTACATGTGAAAAATATAATTTATTCTACTCCAAACATTTTCCTCTGTTGAACAAGGAAATTGCCATTTAGTTTACAAACACAAATGGAATTCCTTAGCTGACTGAAGTGTTTACAGCCTAATTGCTGGAAAAATTTAAAGCAGCAGTTTGGCTGGGGATGGGGCAGGGTGCTTCTCTTAAAGTTGAATTAAACCATTTTTACTAGATGGACTCTGTGGGTGCTGTGTGTAAGGATCCTTCATGTGTTCAAAGGCTTCAGAAGAGATGAGGATGTGCACATAGGTTACTGCATCCATAGCAAGTGCTGCTCAAGGACTCTGTTCTGCAAAATGGATGCTGGTGTTTAAGAGGTAATGTGGTGCAAAACTGGGTAACCTTTTATGGGAGATAGGGAGAATGGCAGGAGGAAATGACTTAGACAGTGAGTTATGGAAACACCAGGAAGGGATGTTCTCTGTGGCCTTCCAAAAGTCATATTGTCATCATACTAAATAACAGTATATTTTTGTGCAGCAATAAATACTACTACTCTGAACGCTGCACTTGCTGCAGTGATTTATTTGTTACAAGTCCTATCAGTGACCCGTCTTTCATAATTAAGTTGACTTGCTCTTCAGTGCCCTTGGCAAGTGTTACTCAAAATAATGCAACCTAAAATGGCACATCTCTGGGGCTGAAAATTGAACCGTTGCATGCTCTCCCAGATGTAATGGTGACTGGAGGTAATATGCTGTGGGGAGAAATGGCTGAGTGCTGGGACTAGCTCTGCATTTCTGTGTTTAGGGGCCCAGGGCACAGCCATACAAGAAGTTTTGTTTCTTCATGTTCCAGCCAAAAGTTACAGCAGACTGTTGGAGATAAAATAGTGACAGGGTAGTAAGGTCCTGGCAAAGTAATGGGTGAGGGATAGCCTGTCGTTGGTAAATAATGTTATTACTGCCATCACTCCCGTGGTCATTTACTTCATCTGGTGGTTGTTTCTCTTCTTCATCATGGTGTTTGCTAGTTGACCTCTCTTCGTCTACGCATGCTCACTTTGATTTGGCTTGAAGAAGAGGAAATAGTGTTTTATCTAACCAGTTATTTCTATTTCTGGGACCAAGACAATTGTTGCTCCTTCTTGCTTCAGTTTCTATGTAGAAAGATCTATACAAACTGTATAAAAGCTAAAGTTAATCCTTATCTTATTTGGCTAAACTATTCTGGCTGCTAGCTTCTCATTAAGCCTCTAATATTAAGCAAATTTCTGTTAACCAATTTCTCCCTATTTAGTCCCTTTTTCAATACAAACCTCATGTACAGCAAGGAGAAATAAAAAGTACAGCACAAAAAGTAAAAAGGATTGTTAATTAAGTGAGGAAAACAAAAGCATTCACAAACACTGCAGGAGAAGGAAAGAAGAGAAATTTAAGGGAAGGAAAACAATGACATGAAAAATGTACAGAAATAGATGGTTTTGAATTGCTTCAAATCAGTCCCAGATCTAATGAGGTTTGCTGAAGAGAACCCAATCCCATACTGAGAGAAACAGGAACATCGAGCTAGCTCTTCCGGCACTCCTCTGAAAAGAAAAGATGTGTTTTTTGTTAAAATGGTGCTATAGTACCCAAAGGAGCTGAACTCAGTTTCTGACCTTTTCAAATTTCCTGGGTCACCTTGGACAAAGCCTTGAAATCCCTCTTGTCTCAGGGCTTAATGACAACTCACCTTGCAGAGAGAGCCCTGAGCTGGTCAGTGGTGGGGGCTGGCTGGGAATTTTTCAGATATATGTTTTTTTAAGAAGTTGGTCTATCATCAGAACTCAAAATTTTAATGGAAATGTACCCATCTGAATTAAACCTATGGTAAGGCTTATTTAGGGGTTTGGGATAGATGCTGTGGGGAAAATGAGACACCTCAGCCAAAATAGCCAAGGTCCTTCTCAGAGCTGCAAGGAGCTGGTGACTCTAGTGTTTCACTCAAAGGTGCGAGTTTCTCCAAGCCTGGTTTAGCCCTCTGACCCAGAACATCTCTCTTGCTCAGTGAATACAGCATGAGAGTGAGTGAGGCTGTGAGCATTGGCCTCCCCAGGTGGCAGGACTCTCTGAGCTGGTAGAGTCTGTACATTGTTGCTTTCCATTTTCTTCTCCTGCCAGACCACTTGAATAAACAGTGATCAATCAAGCTACTAATGAGGAGGCAGCTGGTTGGGTTAAGTTGGGATGGTGACAGTGAAAGCAGCAGCAGATTTGTTCAAATTGAGAGTTGTGTCTTGCCCTGTACCCTGCATTGCTCTCCTCCTCTCTCCCGACTACTTTTCCCTGCCTTGAGCTGGCCCAGACCTCCCACTCCACCCTGCTGTGAGCCAGTGACAGAAAATTTTCTGCCTTTATTTTTTTTCTTTTGCCTGATCAGTGTTTTCCATCATGTTAGTGCGGTCAGGCAGGGATTTGCTACAAGCTGGAGCAAGGAGAAGGCAGCAGCAGCCTCAAGCAGGAGGAGGGAGACTGGGAAGGAGAGGGCATCCTTTTTGGCAGCAGAGCTGATATATCATCTCATCATGTCCTGTGGAGCCATACTCTGCCAATCACCCAATTACATGGTTATACTAGGAAGGGTGTGGATGAAAGGCAGAAAAATAACACTGGGAGCCAGAGAAAAATAAGATAAAATAATGTCCTGGAGGCAGTCCAGCTCTACGCTGTATAGACTTCATGCTTTGCGACCCTGGCATCACCTTCTCCATACAGGAATGAATCTCTTGCCATTTTGACAGTCTGTCCCAGATTTGGCTCACATCACGGCAGCTAGCTAAAAGTCAAGCCCCTGGTGCTGAGGTTGCTCTCTTGGCTCCCTTTAGAGGTGGAAAAAAGGGGCAACCACACCCGAGAGGTGATTTGTCTGGATAAATAAGGTGTGGAGGTGTGGTTTGTCCCTGTCTGGAGGTGCCAGAGTGTTCCAGCCCAGTGTAGGAGGAGCCTGGGCCATTACCCTTGTCCAGGGGAAGACTGCTCTGATTCATGCAGCCCTGTCCGCAGCTTTGGTTCACCATGACTGGGCTCTCTCCCATGGAGACATACTGTGCTGGGCATGCTGTTCCTCTTCCTCCGCAATCCCTGATGAAGGCTGCAGTGCCTGCCATGTTCCCAGGGACTGTGGCTCCTGCCCTGGGCACCAAGTTGTTCAGAAACTCAAGAACCTTGACAAATGCAAGTAGTCCTCCCACCAGGGCCTGAGGGCAGTCTGAGGAGTCACGCCTTGGGGAGCGATGGAGGGCCAGCACCGTCTCTCCTGCTATTCTGGACACCCCAGGGCACAAACTGCAGCCCATGACAGCTGCACTCATGCTGGGTAGGCACCTGCGTCACTCTCTGATGGACATTTTTAGACAGTTGCCATCTGATGAGATGAATTGCCTCCCCTCCCTGCATTTTCGTGGTGTGTGATGGTGCTTCTCCATTCTATGGGACAGGGCTTTTCTGCCAACGTTGGTCTCTTCTGTTTTGGGACACGCTCAGCTCTGGGGCTTGATGTGTGCTGCTGGGCAGAGCAGGGAGTGTGTAGGTCCACAGCCCCAGCACAGAACTTTGTTGTCCCTTAGGGGCCAGTTGTGTCCTTGGCCAACAGAAGTGGCCTGGAATTTGGAACATGTCTGAGTGGATCATGTTTTGTCAGCAAAAGATTAGAACTTGGGTTGTAAGTTTTTCTTCCATGCTACTTGAAATTGCAAATGTACTTTTCTGTGATGATTATTTGAGGAGAGCCCTGCTGCTCCAAGGTTTTCCTAATTATCTGAATATATTTTATCCAAATCCACCCCCAGGATAGCTGGTGAAAGTGTTCTTGACAGAAGAGATACTGAGAATGTAAATGGGGAGGTGAAATATCTACATGAGAAATCCAGATGCAGTTGAGTTCTTGACAGTATTTGAAGTTGTATATTTATTTTGCCATGTGAGCAATGTCTTGATCTGCTATAGGATTGAGTCTTAAAGTAGAGTGTGTGACCAGAGTACTTGAAAAACTTAGTGCTGGTAACACATAGATAAATTCCTGTGAGTGGAAAACAAAAGAAAGAAAATAATATGGATAAAATCAAGAAATGGGGAGCAAAGCAAACCAAACTTTGGTTACAGGACAGTGCATTTTCTCAGATAGCCTGCAGGAAACTATTCTACTGGGCCATGATTTGAAGATCTAAACAATTTAAATACCAGGTAAGTTTGCTCAAATTAGTTATTTTGGCAGTGCATACAATAATAAAATCTCGTTAAGAGTTTGGATAATATTTAAAATTTAAATGTGCAGACTTACAGCACAAAAAATGGTCAATAACCCCAGTCTGTATCAAGCCTCTTATTATAAGGCTGTGAAGTATTTAAAAAGTGAGTCTTTCCTCCTCAGATTATTTTCCTGAAAACCAAAGAGTGAACCTGGCAGGGCTTGTTAAGGGAAATAGAAAGTTACCAAGAAGGTATTAGTACACTTGACGTAAGTAAATAATTAGGTTTTTATTTTGAGGATATAATATTCTTGATTGAACTATCAGGAGCTTGAGATATTCAGGCCTTTCATATGTATATTTGCATGTGTCATTCTGTTGTTGCAGATAAAGGAGCATGGAGTTCTTTGCATATATAATAAAGTTATTATGAGTTCTGTGATAAGGGCAAATGAAAGCACATTCTTTCTTCCCTCTTGATGCAGTTTGGCAGCCAAAACATCCTTTGGTTTAGCAAACGTGAAAATAGTTTCCTGCAGTTTTCTGCAAAAGAAGAAGGGGAGCTGAATGTTAAAGGATTAAATGAACTTCATGGTGTGAGAGGGGCTAGCAAAACACCAACGTCTAGCTTTGGAAGGGTGGAGAAAAGAGGAATACATTGGCAAGTGCTGGCAATTGATGTTCAAATTCTATCAGAAAGGTTCATTGACATGGGCCTGCTAAGTACTGTGCTGGTACAGAGCCCTTCTAAGGATTCAGCTAAAATTTCCTTGCAGGGAAGTGTAGAAATCTGGACATGAAAAAGCAGCCAGAGCTCCTGATGTTTGATGCATTATCATTAGTAGGTGAGATAAAGCTCAGGAACATTAGTATTCAGACTTGGTGCAGATACCACTGATAACACTCTACCAGCTTATAAAACCAATCTGATAAGTACTGTCCTTGTACCAAGAACTAGGTATTAACAAGAACATTAACAGGCAAAGCAGTTTTTTCAGCACTTATGAGGTGCTAGTAAGGCAGCCAACATCTCTGTTAATCCTTCCGCCCCTGCTTTTGGCTGTGTGCTGCACTGCAGCTTCCTTGGGTGCCCTTACTTTTACCCTGACTTAGAGGAAAGGTTTAGATTTATGGCAAATCCATCTTCAGGTAGTGTGCTGCTAACGAAGAGTTTAATGCTGCTACAGTGAGATTTTGTCTCCCCTGTGGATCAGGCCTAGATAGTTTGCAAAACTCAGCTGATGCTTAAGAGAGAAACGTCAGCAGGGAAACCTTTTTTCCTGGCTTATGCCGTGTGCTGCTGTGAGTTGAGGTTGGTCTGCTCAGAGCTGGCTGTCAGATAGCAGGTAGGCAAACAGAATACACAGACAGTATCTGTCTGTCTCCAGCACAAAGGGAAATAGTGCTCAGTGAAGGGAATAACTTTTTGGGGGACATTTTGAGCCCATGGTAAAAATTCTGGAAATGCAGTGATCAGATTGGGTGATGATCAACTTTGAAATCCTAAGCACTGAAATTAGGTAACATGGAGAACCAGAGTGAGGCAAGGAGCAGTGCTACTTAAATTAAGCAGATATTGATTTCACTGAGGTGAACATCAGGTTTTATTGATGTGAGAGATAAATATTGACTGAAACATCCTCATGTGTTCCCTAACCCTGTGCTATTGTTTGTTCTCTGGAACAGTTTTCCTTCTTTTCCCTTGCCCCTTCCCAGAAAATTACATCTTAGCCTCAGCTGCTCCAAGGTCCTGCTGTTTCTGCAAAGCCAGCATTGTTTTCCAGCTGGCTCTTGTAAACAACAGAGACGGGAAAAATGGCTGTGACTTTATAAATCAATAAACCCCTCTACCCAACAGCTATTAACAAAGTAAAAAGATACATGGAAATCTAAACAACATCTTATAAAATAATAACAAAAGGCTCCGCAGCACAATCAAGTTCTTGGCTCCTCTTACACAGAAACAATCTTAAAAAAAAAAGTGAAATCACATTTTAAGAAAGTGGTGATTTTTGGTTCTTTAGGGAAAAACACTGATTACCTCATTCCTAAGGCGTAAATCAGGCACTGTGGTACTTTTTGTTGAAAGGATCCTGCATTACCTTCATGTAAATACCACTTTACAAGGACACAGAAACTTTGCAAATAGTAGAGGAGTATTTAGAGGGAAGAGCAAAGTAGATAATATGGGACAGGTAAAATAATGGAACAATTACTTTTGAACTATGGAAGTGAATATACCTCTGTGTCAATGTGATGAAAATTCGAACATTTTGAACTTCCAAAACATGATGGCAGCGTGTCCATCTGGGCAAGTGCAGGGTATATTTGAGGGCAGAGGACTGTTACTATGGATCTTACCTGTAATTTCAGTTTAAATATCTAAAAATGTGCAATTAGTTTTCCTAAAATGCTGGAAATAAAATAATTTTCAGAATTGTGACGTGGTGAAGCTTATGTTTGCTGCATGTGGAAGACTGTCCAGGAAGGCAGGTAAGTAAGGATTGTATGGTAGCACAGAAAGAAGGAGAAAGAAACAAATGGCTACAAATTCTCTCCAGGGAAATTCTTGCCCTCTGAAGCACCAAATAATTTTGTTTCCTACTGAAAATACCTTCACATTGGATTTTAAGCAGTACTGAAATCTGGAGGCCATGAGACACATTGACTTTCACTCTGTGGATTAGGTGGAAGTTACTTCTTGTTCTCCAGTGTTATCTCTGATCCTTGAGTGTCTGGAATTGTCAGGTTAGGCAGGTAATGAGAAGTCTAAGTGGAACTTAGACCTGCATTGTGATAATTTAGAGAGATTTCATACTGGCCTAGTTATTAGATTGCTTGTTGGCTTATTTCACTGTGAAAAAGTTTAGAAAAATGACCCAGATGGAAGAAAGAGCTTTATAGCAAGCTCCCAGTCAGTAGAAACTTTGCCAGTGGAAGAGTGATTTTGGGTTCAGTGGCTCTTTGAGCTTGAAGAGCAAGTTTTGAATAGAAAGCCCAGAACAATAGAACAATTCAAATGTGGAGTAAAAGAGCCTGCTACAAAGAAAAATATAATAGTGGTTTTGGAAAGAGCATGAGATGGCATGACCCAGTGGAGTACCAGGAGAAGTTCAGTCCACCTAGGCAATAGGGAACAGATATGTTTTTAATGGCTGGCTATAGCCATAAGTACCCTTCTCTACAAACTGTTCATTTTTAAAACTTCTCTTCCTAAAAAAAATGACTAAATAATGATTAGTTACTGTTTAAAAGAAGCAGGCAGGACCAGGCTGCCGTCCCTTGACTCCAAGGTTTCCTTTTTAGCGAGTGGAGGCAGTGAGAGTGACCTCACAGGCCTCCTCTGGGCTTGAGTGCAGCTAGGGAGATGTTCCACAACCCATCCTGAGTTAGTTCTGGACTTGGGTCCTTCTGGCCCTACTTTATTATTTCAAGCACTTAATTTGTCATTTCAGTTCTGCTTTCGTTAGATGATAAGAGAGCTAAAGTCTCTTGTGATAGATGTTAGCACTCAGACATTGCACTGCTGGTTCTTTAAGAGGTGGCATCTTCTGCTCAAATCTCTGAAGTGGTGATTGTTCAGGAAGAGATTGTGGCAGAAGTTAGCTTTCAAAATGTTTCATTGGATTTCCTTTGTGGTTTTCTCATCAGAACCCCCCCAATTACTAATTGCTGCCTTTTGGTGCTGTAGTCGTCCCTGGCATGAAAGCCCCAGAACAGCTTTTCTTTTAGTGTCATTTTGTCAGAAACATTCTCTTTGTGTGGGGGGAAAAAAATGTGCCCTGCTCTGTTTTCCCAGAGAGCATCCAGTTCAGTTCCTGTGTTCACCATCTGCAGTTTTTGTGGTGTAATTACTGTTTAGGACTGATGATGTGCTGCTATATCTGTTCCTGTGGAAAAGGTTTTTCAGAAAATACTATCCAAGCAAAGGGAAAGAATCCCATTTTTAAACTCACTGACATTTTCCATGCAGCTTTTCTGTTTGATTGGCATATTTCATGTCCCCAGAAATCATAGCATTAGCTTTGTAAATGAGAAGACTGAATTATCAGAAGTGACCTAACAAATCAGGGGCTGAGGAATGTATCAGGCTTATGATAAATGTGGTAAAAAGAGCTACTGTTCTAGAAGAATCATGACATCCTAGAGCTACTAAACTCCTGAAAGAAATGGGCACCCCTGAGCATGGTCACAAAGTGATGAGCTGGTAGTAATTCCCATCACCTTCTGCTTAAGATTCCTTTGCCCCAGGTAAGATGGGATGACTTCTTTATCTCTAACAGAGCTGAACCAACATTTTTGTTATCACCAGATACTACAAGTGCATTTTTTCCTTTAGACTACTTAAAAATAGCCCTGAAATTAATTTTTTTTTTTCCCTCTCAAAATGATCAAAATTCTTGAAGAAAGATGTCTTCTTAACTTCTAAAAAATCTTGAGGCTTTTCTCCCTCCCCTCTCAAACCCACTAACAATTTCACCTGCTGAAAAACATGGTTTCACTCTCCACAACACAGCAGGACCAACAGGCAGTGCTGTGCTTCTGCAGTTTCTCTCCTAAAGGTGGAGGATAGAACCAGCACAGATTGAAAGACACTGCCAGTGATGAGTGGCAGAAATTTTTCTTACTGCTTGCTGAAAAGTATGTAGTGATAACTCGAGACCCTTAATGCAGATAGGATTACTGAAAATTGTGTGTGTAGATGCATGCAGTTGTCTTGAGAAGTGGAGAAGAGGAGGCCTGCCTAGCACAGAGCTGTAGAGATGTGGCCTGAGGAGCATACACACATTGCCCATCTCTCCTTCTCCCAACTTTTTCCTTGCTAGACATCGTTTCTGTTCTCATAGCTTTCCACTTTCTGTGGAGGTGAATGCAGGGCCTCGCCCAAGGTGGCCCTGCAGTCAGTTGACTGGAGAGCTGTGCAGGGAGAGAAGGGCTACAGGACAGAGTGGATGCTCAGGTGATCTCAAAAATCATATTTGTGATGGCTGAGGATTGGTGTGTGTAATGTTCAGAAAACGTAAGTGCTCCCAGCAACTTCATTGCATCGCTGTTTATTTTATTGCTCTTGTTCTTCAGCTAACATCCATGTTTTAACAGGGACATGGCTTCTCTCACTCCTTCCTCCTTCTTCCTTTTAGCACCCTTATCAATAGAAAAATGAGTTATAATGTGGTCAGAAAGTAAAAATCCTATGGAGGAAGATGTGCCTAAACAAAATATCAGCCCAGGGAAAAAAAAAAAGAAGTGTATAGATGTGGATATCAAGGAAAGGTCAAAATAGAAGACTATTATGAGTAGACTATTATGGAGATTATGATGAGTTTCTTAGCAAATAAGTAGACATTTGTAAGTCATTAGTTAGAGATTAAGTCATTGTTTTAAGGCAGAAAGCAAATTGGTTTCTTTGCAGCATAGAAAAATTTAGAAGATTAAATACTTGGAAAATCAGACATTAATGCTACAAAGGCAGCACTGGTTCTGACCATTACCTTGTGATCGTCGATATTAGATTGTGCCTTTTTTTCATAAACTGCTGGGTTTCCTGTCAGATACAATTTTGTCTCTGTTTTGATGTAGGGCACCACAGATGCTTTGAATATAGAGTCATAAGTAGGAACATGGAAATTATGGAAGGGCTCATTCATAACTTGGTATCATGAGGGAATACTTTGTGTTAGTAAGTCAAACGAGATTCGACTCATGAAAATTGCTGGTGTAAATCCATACAGAAAATTCAAATAAAACCTGACTTGGAAAGTTTGAAATATTACATTTATTTCTCACTTCCTCCTCACAATTTCTTACCATTCTGAGATCAGAAGATCTCCAAAAGAGAGAAATTCTTCCCTAATTTCTGGTCCCTCCGGAGCAATAGGAATCTTTGGAAAAAAAACTTGTTCCTATGACGATTTTAATACATTTTTTAGACCTAAAAATAGAGTGAGATATTTCGAAAAAGGATTCAGCGAGCATCTGGCCTAGCGCCACAACCACCCTTCTGATTAACAGCTCTAGTGTGATTGTCCTCTGTGAAACTTTTCTAGCAGTACAGATGTAATAATACTTACTTCAGGAAATGTGTCTGTTTATAGTTATTCTTGCTCCTTAAGAGATTCCAGCAAACTCTGCAAGTTCGGATGTTATCAGAGGGAGAGAACCTTGTGGCTGCACAGCATGCTGTATGTTCTAACATCTTTTATCAACATTTGCATAAACAACACCCACAGCCAAAATCAATGCCTGAATTTGTAAGCAGTGATCTACCTGCATCTCAAGTTAATTGCCTTATATAAGAAGGAGTAGGTCCTCTAATGATTATTTTTTTGGTTTTTTTTTAAAGTCAATTGGAGCAGTCATGTTTGCAAACTAGTTTTGCTATTGGTTTTATCGACTGTTCTTCCAGTATTTCTCCCTTGGCAAGTTTCCTTGTGTGCTTATCTGTTAGAACTAGTCAGTGAACGTGGAAGGTGAGGATAGGCCCAGGCACCGTGTTTTCTTCCTGTTGTGTCCCCCACCCCCTGCTTTGACCTTACCATTCCACTTCTGCCTCCCCTTTCCTCAGCACCGATTCCTTAGCTCGCCCCTTCTCCCTTCCCCTGTCCTTGTGCTGAGGAAGCTGGAGGTGAAACCAGTCTGTGGCCCTGCATCTCCTGACTGCGTTTGTGTTTTGGTGTCGCCGCTGTCTGTGGCAGTGGCTGTGCACGGGCCTGGCCCAGCAGTTCCATCTCTTCCCAGAGCTGAGAGACAGGGTTGCATTTTGCTGCTTTGTATTGTAACTCCTGCCATGGTTGCGGACAATGAAAAGAAAAATGAAATTGTGGCATTATTTGTCTAACCCAAGTTACTTCTAGCAATTAGAAAAAGTAGCTAAGCTACATCTTCTCTGTGCCCTTAGGCTGACAAAATTTAATGAGATCTGTCTTGAAATTAAGATGTCTGCAGATACACACTTGAAGTTTAATCTGTTGTTTGATATTCTACCATAGAAAGGATAATTTTGGAGCTACCAAGTCCCCAACACACCGTTATTTCTTACATTGTAGAAGTTTTCACCTGAAACTCCTAGAAAAGAGCAAACTATTTGAAAGTAATGTCTCTTTTTATCACTGCAAGTCACATCCAGCTCAATGTTAAGTGCTTGCATAAGACCACATGGCTCACAGATCTGTTCTTACAGATTGAAGACATAAGGAACAATTTCATGTCTCATTCTTTGAACCTAAGAAAGCTAATAAGTTGAAAACTCTGGTACTATACCTATTCCGTTTTAATGTTTCAGACCACTATTTCTCTTGCTTGTCTTCTTCCAAAAGAAATGCTCTCTGAGATGCTGCAGTTTTCATCGCCGTCAGGCAGTCTGTCCAAGGTGATTTCTTGTGCTTAAAGATAGCCTTGGAAGTCCAAGTTAAACGAGTTATCTGTGAAGTCACGCAATAAATGGTGCCGTCAGAGCCTCGCTATGATGCAAAACTAAATATATGCACTGCAGTTTTTATATTGCTTTTGGAATACTGACATAGATCAAATATGTAATTAAAAATAGAGCCATGTTACAGCCCGGAAGAACGCGGAATTGGAACAATGAAATCTCTGTTTTACCTCAGGATTATAAATTGACCAGGCTTACATTTCCTTTTAATATCAGTGAAGCACTGTTCAAACAGTTTTTTAATCCACTTACATTTTCATGGTAGGAATATTTGAGATTTCCTCATTCTTGAATATGTGACTTGAGTGCCAGTTAAATCTCCATCAGTATCAGAGATAAAATGTTTCAGATATGCAAACATGAATTTACTAATTTTTAAAAAGTGTGTTGAATATTTGAACCCAGCTTTGTTATTGATTGCTGCTAGCTCCAGCTAGTATGTATTTGTGTGCAGCTCTTTTTTATGAAGAAAAGAGAAAAAGAACATCTCAGGACTTTAGGCGACCTAAAGGTAGGGTTTTCTTAATTTGAATTTTCTAAATAGAGGGAACTTGGTGCCTTTCTAAAATACAACTCCTGGCTGTCGTGATGCCACAGTGAGAGGCATCTGACTATAGGGGTTTATTAAGAAGTGGTTTTGTTATCCATTGAAAATAAGTATATCTTATAAGTTTTGTTTATTGGTACTTGAATGGAAACTCTGGAATCAGAATAGAAATTTAAACCCCAAACTACAAGCCTCACTGAACCTTGTGAGAATTGGTGTTGAATTAGGCCTCCTTTTGGGCTAGTTCTCCAATTCTTGTTATGCTTGGCTCTGTTAGGTTGACAAGGATTTTCCCTTCTCTTGAGGTGTTTCCCATTGGCTGTTTCCATACTCTGATTCCTGCCTTGCGGTAAGTTTGTATAAATTGATTGATTCTGTTGTATTGCTAATGAACACAGCAGTTACCAGGAGAAGGCATTTTATGCAGTATTTTCAGGCATTGTCATCGCAGCTGCATTTAGGAGGTGGGGCTGAAATAAGACAGAGATTAAGGTAAGCATGGTAGCATGGTCAAGAGACACTGATATTCTGTCAGCTGACTTAATAAAGATGACAGAAAATATTACCAGAGGAGAAAGTTAAAAGTTATCATGTAGGCTTAAGGGGAATAAGTTTTCACTGTACAAAAATCATAATTTAATGAACGTATCTGAAAAAAATCCAGTTTGTGTGCAAGGTAAGGAACCACGTGCTTTAAAACAGCAGTTAAAATTTTCAATTGGTGTGCATGGGTGTTTATTATTCATGAAATAATACATTAATGATACTCTGGTGACGATGACAGATCTCTTTGAATTTGTGAGGGATACTTCCAGTGGGTAATTCCACCTACACAGGAATCAGAGATAAGTGACTTTCTGGAGTCTCCTGTAACTCTCCAGTGGCAACTGAGAAATCCAAAACATGTGGCTCAGTCTAACTGCTTCATTTTTGGATGGTGAAAGTTGGGGGGTGAGTCATGTTGTCTCCATGCTGCAGATTCCTATATACTTTTACACTACCAAACAGAAGCCTGTTGCCTGCTTGGGGTTTCAGCTAAGCAGCCTTACACTATAGAATTCTTTGGAGTTCTCCTGGGCTCAGTTTCAAGCTTTTACAGTTTCTTACTTTCAACTTCTGACTGGTTCCCTCAATTCTTGATGATGAAGTTGCACCATATCATTAACTGTAAGATGTATGGTTGTAAATGTCCAAAGAATGATGGATTTTATTATGCTACCAACACAGCCATGTTGAGGAGGCTGTCTTTAATATATTATTGATGCTCAAAACCATTATTTTTAATAGCATTGTACACTGGGAGGAGAATATCTGTGGATTGAAAGCATAGGTGAAGATGATTTCTGGAGCAGTAATCCAGCAGTAAGTCAGTCTTCCTGAAGTGTCTTTGGCTGAGCACGTGCACTCTTTTACTTTGAGCCATTAACTATGGAGGAAGGATTTTCTGCTGGAAATGGAGGATAACATGACAGCTGTTAATTAACTCCCATAACTGAAGAAATCACATGAGTAGAACTCGACATGATAAATGTTTGTTGCATTGTCAGATTTACCTAAATGAATTCCCTGTGGCAGTTACGCATTGGACACGGTAGCTGTCTATGTTTGAAGTGGTGCGTGCATTGTTTCCTGATCTACTTACTTTTTTTTTTCCTTTTCTTTTTTTTTTTTGGTTTGGTTTGGTTTGATCTGGTTTACCCATAAAACTGAAAAACTATTGTCCTTTCCAGTTTACAATCTCTCTAGGGAATACCAAATCTAGAATTACATTATGCCATCAAATATCTAAGCTTCATCTCCTAGGAATGCAGAGTTTTCTTTCCCATTTTCAATTCTCATGAATATAAGTTTCCAAACATCTTCCCTGCCAGCATGAAGGTTCAAGTGGGTCTGTCCTGTCTCTAGGGGTGAGCGTACACACAATGTGCTAATTCCACAGGGAGATCACAAAGCTTGGGAGAGGACCAAAGGGGAGCCAGGTAACACCCCCTGGATCTGAAGAGTGAAAATGTCATAAAAGAGACAGGCTGAAATGTTTATTTTAGTAGCCATATTAAAGCTTCTGTGGTTTATTTAGTTCACCTCATGAAAAGTGAAAACAGGGTTGAAAAATTTTATTTACATGTATGTGTTTGTAAATACCAACAGAGAAACTCTGCAGCCTGACATTACCCAGAGGAAGTGAATCTGTTTCTCTGTTGTTTTGTGTTTTTAAAGAGGAATTCAGTGTTCTGCCTTGAGCTTTTCCCTTCATAGGAGATATCTCCCAAAGGGCCGATAGCTGTCTAAGGCTCTGTGTCTGCACATGAAAGGCAAAGGGAATGGGATATTACAGACTCTGCTGCTTGAGTTATAAAGAAAAATATGAAGCAGCAAGAGTGCTTGCAAGCTCTGTTGTTGGCCAGCCAGCTGGATTAAAAAGGGGGTAGGAGGGGCAGGCTGGATAATTTTACATGCTCAGGTTTGATCATATCTTCTGGCTGGTAAATTTAGAAGGCTAATGCATTACATGGGTTCTAACACATGTTCTGATCTAATTTTGGTAAAGGCAACAGGGTAACTCACCCCAATATCAGGATTTTGCTCTGTGCATTCCCACTGTTTTACAATGCTAGCATAGGTCCTGGGATTGCAAAGCATCTCTGTAAATGTGAAGCTTAAAAAAGAAATTAATCCTAGTAACTCCTACAAATATATCAGACAGGGAATTCGTGGAAGAACACGATAAGATAAGCAGATGAATGTCGCTGTTGATGTTGCTTTTCTGTAAAATTGGCAAAGCAAAAGGCTGCTGTTAGCACAGGTTGGTTTAGTCAGCTCAAGTTCAGGATGTGTTTTCTCCAGGCTTTTTGTCTTTGTTTTTAGGGCTGCCTTGTGATTACATCGTGACTCTTTGCAAAGTCTGAGTGTAAAGCTGTACTGCTTCCCACAACTGCTCTCCCTTACAGCACAGAGTTGTGACAGCTTCTCCTCCAGACAGGGAAGTGTCAGCACTGCTCCCTGCTTACATTCCACCTTTCTCCATTAGTATTAATGGTTTGTCCACGTATGAGGATTTTTCATCCTTTGGTACAGAACTGGGTTTCCAAAAAAAAAAAAAGTATTTTCTCTAGTGGTCACATGTACTGTCAGCTGAAGGGATAATTTTACCTTTATAAATACTACCATTCACCTGTAAATCTGTTGTGATCCTTTGGGCTCCATTCAGTTGTTAACAGTATTTTACTATATATTTATTTTACTGCTTATTTGAAATTTATTTTTAACTTGTTCTTCAGAAAAAAAAGAGGAAGAAAACATTTTATAGGTGAAAATACAGAGTTATAAGCCACGCTGCCACTCACTATTTCTTCCTCCATGCTTGTCAATAAGCACCGTATTTCTAACTTCAATTTCCTTTTCTCTCACCCTGAAACTGTGTTCCAACCACTTTGTTGTTAGATTGAGAACTAGTGAAGTTAAAGCAAAGTCCTTGGTGGCTCAGAAGGAAAAGAAAAACCCATAAATAATAGCTTCTCATTTATTGAAGCTGAAAGGCAATTTCAAGAAGTCTCTTATATTCCTAATTAGCTTGTGTCCTTTAAAAAGCTGCCCTAGGAAGGCTAAAACCAAACCTTGCAAAAGGGAAACAGCTGGAAATCCTTATGAACCTTCAGTCCTCAAAAAGAAAGCAGCCTTCACTCTACTAAAATTATATGCCCTGAGCCACTGCTCCTGTCTTCTTTGCGCTTCTATATATCATAGAATATACTGTATATATAAATAAAATATATATCATGGAATTGTTTGGGTTGGAAGAGACCTTAAAGATCATAGAGTTCAAACCTCCCATATAATTATGAAGTATAATAACTATCTTTAACAATTCATAGAATAATTAGTCATTAATATAATAATTCATATAATTAGGAAATGGGTAATTATAACTTCTATCCACCAATAGTGTACCTTGCTTTGAAAGTAGTGAAATAAATCACCCTTATTGCAAACAAGCAAAACATTTCCTGCAGATTGATCTGCTGTTTTAAATGTAGTGCTCTGTTAAAATGTCAAGAGTGTTTTCTAGGGTGAGCTAAAACAAATCTGGAAATGACAGATTTTTTCACAGAATGGAAACTCTCTCTTATGACAAGCACTTGTCTTGAGAAGCAGAATCCTCAAAATAAAAATAGCTGGGAAAAGAGAGCACTGAAAGAAGAGCACAGATTGTATTGCATTTATTGTAGGATAATCAGGTTTTTTCTTTGTACACTGAATCAAGTTAATTATAGGAAAATGAAGCTTTGGATTGGTTTTTCATATGTTAAATGTATTCTTTGCCTGAAAGATGTTATGCAAATATATCATCAGCTTTGGCCTTACATCTTTACTCTTGTTTAAAAATAAAATAGTCTTTATTAATGTGGAGATATGTGGACAGGAAGATGCGTTTGCCAGTGTGATGTTGGGAACAGTTCTCACACTGGAGCGTATGACTGGTCGTATGAGATTCTCCATAAAAAACTGATTATTAGCTAAGCACTTGTGGGTGACTTCTCCTTCGCTTACCTGCCATGTCTTTAGCATGCAGGAGGATGATTCGACACCATCACCCACATGAGCAGTCCCTGGTCACACAGGCTCAGTAGACCCTATTGAAATCATCCCCCTTAATGAGGGTGGCAGAGCTGAAACTCAAGGAATTATCTATCAGGAGGATAAAAAAATCAAAGAGTGAAACTGAATCTTTTTCTAATGCTTGGGGGAAACTGCTCACAGTTGCAGCACTGCAGTTTTTCTGCATTTGTATGGCACATTGATCTTCTTCCAGGGGAATGACATTTTAATTGCCCTATTTGTTTTTTTCTTTTTCCCCATTACCTCTCTAAAGGAAGCTGGCTGCTTTGCCAATGGAATTTAAGTTGTCTTTGTCAGAAAAAGTTCTTTGTTTTGTTGTTATGATACTTTAACTGTCTGGTATCTGATCCTATTTCTCCTGGTATTAGTCAATAAGTGCCTCTGGTTTCTGTTATTAGTTCAGGTGCTGGTGTGCTTAAGCAAATAAGCTTCGAGGGAACTTAGCTGAGCTGCAAGAAACCAACTCAAGCATTTGCACCTGTGTCATGGTTAATCTGCAAATATTAACTTGGATAATAAGGCTAACATATGCATGGAGAATTAGGCATCACCTGTCACATTTGAAGTTATATTGGTGAAATACCAGGGTAGGGACAGTGTGTATATATATATACACCCCCAAATATATATATATACACACTTTGTATAAATGTTTATTTATATGAAGTATATATATAAAATGTATTTATAGAATCATAGAATGTCTGG
>NW_008590922.1:0-1000 GCF_000691845.1 Merops nubicus
CCGTCTGCAGGCTGAGGGCTTTCCAGGGGGCTCCTGTTCGCCCAGAGCTTGCTGCCCAGGGCCCGTCCGTGCCTTGCCCACATCCCTCTTGCCTTGCACCAAGGCTGTGGACCCTGTCCAGGGATTGGGTGCAGCTGGGTCCCATTGCACCCATGCTGACGCCCAGGCCACCCAGGATCCCCTCCTTTGCTCCCTCTGCACCGACTCCTCAGAAACCTCCTGGCACAGCTGGGGTGTCAGTTCAGCTCCACGTGGGGCTGGGCAGGATGCTGGGCACGGGGCCCATTGCCAAGAGCTCCCCAGGAACTGGGGCTCTCTCAGAAAGCAGGAGCAGGGAGGGACCGGAAAGGCTGGTGTGCTCCAGCCATGCCAGGGACACGTGTCACGAGTGACTACAGGGGCTCTGTGCCCTGGCATGGGTGGCACTTGGTACCTCTGGGGTGGAGCATCAGTATCCAGCCTGCCACCGGGCATCAGCCTGGTCCAGGAGTGTGTCCTGAGTGGGAAGAGGGGCTTGTGCCTTCTGGGGCACTTGTGCCTGGGGGGGAGGGGCCCTAGGACCTGTCAGGGAGGTTACTGGGAGGTACTGGGATTTCGTGGGGCCCTGGGCCCCACCTGCGTAAGCATTTCGGGGGGGATCACTGGCATTTATTTGAGTGTAGGGCGAGGCAGTGGCCAGCTGGTAATGATTAACCCCAAGCTGAGTCTGAGGATGAGGCCCCTCCTGCACCAAGGGCTGAGGGTGCTCTGTCCCCACCCAGTGCTTCCCCCCAGCTCCCTGGGGGCCGTGGCTCGGCCAACAGGGCTGGACAGATGCTGTCTCCCACCCCTGCCCAGGGATGCCAGGCCACTGCCCTGCCTCTGTGCCCCCACCCGAGGCTGGGTCCGCCCATGACACCGAGACACTGCTAGTGCTGTGTCCCCAAGCTGAAGGACCATGGGGGACCCAAGCCTGGGGGAAGGCTGCTGTGGGGGCCCCATCGGTGACACAGCACCTCCA
>NW_008590922.1:1011-1624 GCF_000691845.1 Merops nubicus
GTCGGGCGGCGGGGGGCGCCCCCCCCACCGGCTCCAGGTGCTCTATAAAGCTCCTGCCGCTGTTGAGCCACCAGTTCCTGATCCCTGGACCGCAGAACGTGCCGCTGGCTAACGGGAGAGCAGCCGCCGCAGAGCCCCGAGAGGCGTTGGGACCCCCTGGGATGAGCCCCATGGCGTTTACTGCCCTTCTGCTGCTCCTCATGCTGGGCACAGGTGAGGAGCTGGGGCCCATGGCACCCCCCGACCTGGAGGCAGCCGGGCTAGGACACGGACAATCGGGGAGGTGATGAGGCAGGGGATCGGGAGCAGGGCACCCTGGGCTGCTTTCTGAGCAGGGACCAGGGAACTCTAGAGCCAGTGGCCCTCGACACCCCTGCAGCAGGGACTTCACCCTCAAAAGCTCTGGGGTACAGCGGCCCCAGGGCTGTTTGTCCCCAGCAAAGCAGGGACCTGGGGACCTCACTCGATCCGTGGCCCCTCTTGTCAGAAAGGATCGGCCGGGGCCGGGCTGTGCCGGGACCAGCCGGAGCAGGCTGCGCCCGGGGCTGGCAGGCTGGTATGCAGGTGTGTCCCAGTGAGCGTCCGGACCCCGGGCTCTCCTCCAGTGCCGCCG
>NW_008590923.1:0-2449 GCF_000691845.1 Merops nubicus
TGGACGCTGAGCTCCAACACAAGTGTCCACACCACAGACATCTGGGGATGGCTCCTGTCTGAGCTCAGGCATCCTTCCACCCAGAACCTGTGGCTGCCAGGTGTACTCTGAGCTGTGAATGAACTCCAGTTTAGGCCTAACCCAGACTACAGCTGTATTAATCTGTGCCTCTTACCCCCAAAGAAAGCAAAATAATAACAGTTTGTATCTTCCACGGCTGCTGAGGAAATACCCCTGCTCCTGGAGACAAAATGCTCAGATTTTTCATCTCAAGAGAAATTTGTGAGAAATCGACTGTTTTCCAGCCTTCTGCATGTCCTGGGCCTCTAAAGTTCACGGGCTAATAAAATCATATTGCATTGTCTTGCTTGTTTATTAAGTAGCTGTCGTGCCAGACCTCTGTGGAATTCCAGGAGTCAGTGATAGATCTTGCCCAAATAATAATATCTCCATCAGCATAAATTCACATGAAATATCTGATCTGATTTCCCATCCAGGATAAAAAAACAAATCAGCCAAACCCAGAAGAGAGCTTCAACCCACAGGACAGACCCTAGGAGAGCAGCAGTTCAGCTCATAGACATCTACCCACTCCTTCCTCTCCCGTTGGGCTGCTGCAGGGCTGACAAGGAGAGATGACCCAGATGACAGATTCTCCTGATCACACAAGCTCTTGTAATAAAGTGAGGAAAAGAGAAATAAATCTCCCTATTCATTTTTAAAACTGTTTCTCCTCCCTCTCCATGAGCTACGTGAGACAAGTGGAAGCTAAAGGCACGTAGTCACTTGATGGGTCTTCACACCAATGTCACCACATGTCACAGACTGTTGATGTCACCTCCAGCCCCACTTGGTGAAGGACTAAAGGATGTTTTCAGTGTTTGTCCCCAAGCTGGGACCCATTGCACCCTCACACCACAACCCAGGAGCCCTCAGCTGGTAAAGAATATAGTTTCTCCCATCATCAGCAATCCTCATTTGATGGAGTTGAGCATCTACTCAGCTCTGCTGAGAGCCTGTGGGATTCTCCTCCACTAATCCCAAATTACTGATGATAGGAGGAGAGGAAATGGCCTCAACTTGAGCCAAGGAAGGTTTCGAATAGATATGAGGAAGAATTTCTCCCCTGAGAGAGTGGTCAGGCCCCGGAAGGGGCTGCCCAGGGAGGGGGGGGAGGCCCCATCCCTGGAGGGGGGATGGAGCACTGGAGGCTGTGGTCTGGTGGTCAGGGAGATGTTGGGATGAAGGTTAAACTTGATGATCCTGGAGCTCCTCTCCAACCAGAGTGATTCTATGATTCTAATACATAGGTCTGCCCCCCAGGACAGCCTCAACCACCCAAGCCATGGCCAGTCTCCTCCCACCTCTGTGGCAGCTCTCACCAGAACCACCCGGTTCCTGCTACTCTCCCACAAAGCAATGGAGAGGATGCTGCTCAAGGAAGTGGTGAGCAGATGACCACACCCCAGGTCTGCAAACCCAGCCAGGTCCCCAACACTCAGTAGCCCAGTTTATGGCACTGAGCTACCACAGCTCTGCTGCATCAGATGAGCTGAGCCATGTGCACACAGCAGCTCAGGTCAGGTTGGGGAGTCTCCTTCTCTGAGAATTTCAAAGCCCACCTGGATGTGGTTCTGTGCAACCTGCTCTAGGTGAACCTGCCTTGGCAGGTTGGATGAGATGATCTCCAGAGGACCATTCCAACCCCCACCATCCTGTGATTCTGTACTCTTGCCTGAATCACAGAATCACTCTGGTTGGAAAGGACCTCCAGGATCATCAAGTCCAACCTTCCTCCCAACATCTCCCTAACCACTACACCACAGCCTCCAGTGCTCCATCTACTCGTTGTTTGATCCCCTCCAGGGATGGGGACTCCACCACCTCCCTGGGCAGCCCCTTCCAGGGCCTGACCACTCTCTCAGGGGAGAAATTCTTCCTCATATCCAATCCAAACCTCCCCTGGGGCAACTTGAGGCCATTTCCTCTCATCCTATCATCAGGAATTTGGGAGAAGAGACCAACACCAGCCTCACTCCAACCTCCTTTTAGGTAGAGAGCAATGAGGTCACCTCTCAGTCTCCTCTCCTCCAGACTAACCCAGCCCAGGTCCCTCAGCCAGGCTCCCTAAGGCAGTTTTCCAGCCCTCTCTCCAGCCTCGTTCCCTTCTCTGGCCCCACTCCAGCCCCTCCATGTCCTTCTTACACCACCACCTGCAGTCCTAAAAATCAGGCTGAAGTGGCACCACAGATTTCCCACCTTAGGACACATGTAAAACTCTCTAAATCTACCCCACTCCAAAGTTATACCTTGAATGTACGACCTACCTGATTTATCTTTCTCTTACTTATTGGCTCACTTTTAAGAGGTGGCAATAAAAGCTGAATGCAGTTTATTGTGCAGATTGTCCACCGTGGGCTAAATCAAACACTAACTGCTTTCAGCTCTC
>NW_008590924.1:0-213 GCF_000691845.1 Merops nubicus
ACCCAAAACCCACCCAGGAACCCCAAAATCCTCCCCGGGACCCCCCAAATGAACCCAAAAACCCACCTGGGACCACCCAAATGAACCCCAAACCCAGCCGGGAACCCCAAAAAACCCCCAAATGAACCCAAAACCCACCCGAGAACCCCCCAAAATCCTCCCTGGGACACCCCAAATGAACCCAAAAACCCACCCGGGAACCCCCAAAAGAAC
>NW_008590925.1:0-1652 GCF_000691845.1 Merops nubicus
TTTCTCTCCCAGCAGCTTTCCGGCTTCTCCTCCCCAAATTTGGAGCTTTGCCACCCCCCAGGGCAGGACTCTGCATTTAACCTCACACATCTGGACTCATCCAGCCTGTCCAGCTCCCCTCTGGAAGTCCTCCATCAACACACCCACCTCTCCTGGTGTCATCTCCAACCTTACTGGGGCTGCCCTCAACCTCCTCATCCAGCTCACTGATCAAGATGTTCCACAGGAGCAACCCACAAGAGCTCAGGGGAACACCCCTTGTGACCACCAACTGGATTGAACTCCATCCTTCATTCCCTCCAGACTTTTTCCTGTCGAGCTTTGTATCTTTGGATCATCACCCCCCACCTCTGCTGAGACAGCTGACCCAGGTAGGCTGCTCCTAGGCAAGCCTGGTTTGATCCCCATCCCCTTTTAAATCTGGTTTAAAGACCTATCAATGAGCCCAGCTTGGTTTTGCCCCAAGATCCCTGTTCCCCTCCTGCTGGCTCCCAAGGAAGAGGAGGTCGTGGTGACCACCCAACCTCCTCCCCGAGGAGGGTGCAGCCAGCTGGACGTGGGCACTGCCAAAAAACCAGACAAGGTGCCAACCCAACTGCTCTTGGAGGTGCAGGAGAGCTTCTTCTCAGCTCAAAACCTTGACCCTTTGAGGGACAGGGAAGAAGACCACCCTGGGGAGGAGGTGGGCAGCACAGCCCTGCTCTGCCAGCTGCCCCAGCCCCCTGCAGGAGCTCCGTGGGGTGAGTTTCAGGAGATCTGATGCCTCTTCTGCCCCAGCAGGAGGGATGGAATCCATCCCTGTGTGTGTGGTCATGGCCAGCTACCTGTCATTTGTTTCCCTGGACCTTCCTTCCAAACGTGGAGCTTGTGGGTGATCTGCTGATTCAGAGGAGGAAGAACCTTGTCCCACCTTGGGAGAGCTGCTTCATCAGAGCCCAGAGCATCTCCAACACAGCTCCTGTGAAATCCTGGGTGCATCTTGGTCACCAAACTTTGGAAGAGGCCCTTGGGTGGCCAAGGTTGCTCGTTTTCCCTCCTAGGGGCTTGGTTTCCAGGGTCTTTGGCGCTCTCCTCGTGGGGTTTGCACCCCCTGGAGATGCTCTCTGCCCTCCTAGAAGGTGGGCAGGAGAAAAAAAAAGACAAACTTTCCTACCCACGAGTGGTGGGAAGGGGCCACGTGCCAAAAAAACACCTTTGGGGGCTATCTGGGGGGACATGGGGCTTGTTGCCACCCTCTCCAAAGGCCTTGGGGAGAGCTGTGACCCCCAAAGGTCTCTCTGGGACAGAGGGGGCAGGTCCAACCCTTCCCCTGAGGCAGAGGACAAGGAGGGGGGAGGTGGAAACATGAAGCAAGCCAGGTTTGCACCTTGCTTCTCTCCTTGGAGGGGGGGTTGGAAGGGTGGGAATTTGGCAGCCAGCCCTCTTCTGGCAAAGGTCCAGCTGCCTCAGGAGAAATTCCTGGCATAGCTTTGCTGTGAAGAAAGTGCTGACCTGTTTCAGGGGCGGTTTGCTGAGCAAGTGAAGACCAGCCCAAGGCAGGAAAGGGTTTATTTCCTCATCCCTGGAGCTGGGAGATAGGAGAGGGCCAGAGGAGAACCTGGCAGCCACATCTTGGCCAAAAACTGGTGGCCAGCACTTGCCCCTGGGGCCTC
>NW_008590925.1:1840-2088 GCF_000691845.1 Merops nubicus
GGCTGCTGTCAAATGTGCTCATCCCAGCTGATGATCCGTGGGGAACTGGAATTTCCTCTTCCCAGGGAGGAAGCAGCTCCTGTTTTCTGACTTGTTGGAGCAAAGGACTTGGATGATAATCAAATCCATTCAGTTTTCATATTTTTGGGGGATTTTTTGTTGGTCCAGCTGAGTCAACGCTGACTGTTCCTCTCCAGGGAAGATGCTGAACCTCCTCAGGAGGAGGTGACAACCGAGAGACTCCCCCA
>NW_008590925.1:2375-6327 GCF_000691845.1 Merops nubicus
TTTCCTCTTCCCAGGGAGGAAGCAGCTCCTGTTTTCTGCCTTGTTAGAGCAAAGGACTTGGATGATAATCAAATCCATTCAGTTTTCATATTTTTGGGGGGATTTTTTGTTGGTCCAGCTGAGTCAATGCTGACTGTTCCTCTCCAGGGAAGATGCTGAAGCTCCTCAGGAGGAGGTGACAACCGTGAGACTCCCCCAGGAAGCAGATGGGCCACGTGCCAGGACCTTTTTTGGGGGCTGATATTTGCTCTCAGAGTCACCTTTACCCAGGGGGGAAAAAAAAAAAGACACGAGGATCCTTCACCACACCCACAGCACCCCAAAAACCCCCTTTGGTTCCTCCTCCATCCCCTACCCTTGTCCTCCTGCCCACAACCCAAATCTCTGGGCTCAAATCTGAGCCAGCCTTGATTTACAGCCTGCCAAGCTGCTGAGGATGCTCCGAGGGCACTGCCCAGGGGGGGTTCAGCCCCGTTGCTACCCCAAAACCTCTCTCTTGGGGACCTCCTCGTGCTTGGCCCAACTTCAAAGCTCTCCCCTTGAGCTCTCGGGGGAGGAAAGGGGGAGGAACGTGCCCTTTTTTTTTTCCTCATGTTAAAAATAACCTGCTCTTCAAGAGGTCTCTCCAAGAAAGGGCTGGGGAAAGGAAGAAGGAATCTGGAGGAATTTATTGCCCTGGGGCTGCTGGTCCAAGCTCCACCCAGGCTGATGGTTTCAGGGGACGCGGGTACGTGGCCAGGCCACTGTGCCCACGGGAAGACCCCAGAAGGAGGAGAACTTGGGGGGGGACCTGTCCCAGCTGGCAACCACCTCCTCCCAACGTAGGAGAGCCCCTCCTTGGCACCACCAAGCCTTGCAGACGCTCCTCACCCCACCTCCAACCTCACCCTGGGAGGTGTTGGGGGGGCACCAAACCCGGGAGGAAGATGCCCCAAGGTTTCCCCTGCTCACGGGGGAGCTCTGCAGGGGGAGGTGGGAGTGTGACCCCACAACTGGGGGAGGGAAACCAGTGGCCTTTCCCAGGGGGCAGCCAAAAGGCAGAGACCCCAGGGGGAGCCACAGGGATGAGCCATGCCAGAAGCATTCGCCTCTGTCCCCTTTTCCCATGGAAAGCTTCCTCTGCTGCTGGCTGGAGGGTTGATTTTTCTTCAGGAGTGGATGAGTCACAGAGAAACCAGGAGGGAGAAGTGGCTGCCAAGCCAGCCCAGGTGCCCCTGGGGGTGTGGGCAGGGAGCTGGCACTGCCCAGGGGGGTGTGGGCAGGGAGCAGGAAAAGGAGACGTGTGGTCCAAAGAGGGGCTGGAGCTCCCCACGCTGCACAGGGCTCCCCCAACTCTGGGGTATCCCTCCTCTGGTCCTTCTGCTCCTTCCCTAGGAGGAGTTTGTTGTGCCTGGGGCAAGGGAGGTGGCCTCTGGGTTGTGTTTTTGTTGAATTAGTGGTAAAATTTACTTGCTGGGTGCAGAGAAAATCCTCTGGTTTGTCCTCCAGGGCTGGGGTCCAGCCAGGTCACCTCCATGGTGAGGTGGCTTCATCAGTTCAAGGTTCTCCACACCACACAGGGCAGGCAGAGAGGCAACAGCTCTGGGATTTGCCTTGAGCTGGGGGGGTCTTCTGCCCACCCAGCTCTTTGTGGGGGGCTCCAGGCTCTGGGGTGATGGAGAAGGTGTTGGGGGTGCAGACAGGGGTCCGTCCTGTCTCTGCTGAGGTGGGTGGTGCTGGTGGTCACCTCCTTGCTGAGCCCCAGAGTGCTCTCCCATCCTCCTCCTGGCTCTGGGGGGGCTTCCAGAACCTTCTGCTGCTGGCCAACCCTTTGGCCACCCCCGTGACTCCTCCTTCTGCCCTCTGCAGCCCCTCACTGGTGCATCCACCAGATCTCCAGCCCCTCAACAGCCCAACCTGGGTGAGATGCTCCTTGCCCAGCCAAGCTCTGCTGCTCCCCAGCCTTCCTCCCTGGAGGAAGAGCTGGATTTCCAATGAACCCCCTCCCTGCCTCAGCTCTGGGGGGTCCTTCCCCAATACCCACCTCGAGGGGGGCTGTGCATCCCTCACCTTCAGAAAGGAGAGGGGGGTGTTGATGCCAACCCCTCGCTGGAGATACCAGTGGAAGGAAGGGACTTGTCCAACTCTCATCCCTCCTGGAGCAGCTCCTCCAACCCTCTCCTGATGGGCCCCCAGAGAAACTCCACCCCAGGGCTGGGAGAAAGTGGCTCTCAGGGCACATCAAAGCAGCAGGAGGGGCCACGGGCACCACTTGGGGGTTGGCACAGGGGGCACAGCTCGGCCAGTGGATGTTTTTTCAGCTCCCTCCAGCCTTTGTTTTGCTGTCTGGATTCTTGCCAAACATTCTCCCTCACCCTTGTTGTCCTTTATCACCCCTTTGGCTCATCTCTTGGGGCTCTTGCTGCTCCTCCACCTCCTCCCTGAGACCCCCGTGGGGTAGGAGAGGAAATCAGGCCAGTTCAGCCTTGCCAGGGTGGCATTTTTTTGGCCCCTGTGCTGCCCCAGCCCTCTGAGCTGGCACAGGCTGCGTGCCAGGAGCTGGGGCAACCCCCTCCATGCCCTCACCGGGGGTGGGAGGTGGGCACAGGACCCCCCAGGAGCCCTACAGGGATGGAAAATCCCCAAAGCCTCCCCAGAGCTCGAAGCCTGAGGGGGGCAGGAGGGATTTTTTTGGCTGGAATTTGGGAATTGGCACCCCAGCAGTGGTTGGTTTCTATGGGATGGGTTTGGAAAGGGCTCCCTGCCTGGCAGGGGGAAAGATGGGGCCTCATTATGTGTCCTTCGAGGTTCTGGGAACTTTAAAGCCCAGCAGGAGGAGATTTTATGCTGGGAAACTGCCCCCAGTGTCAACCAGCAGCTCTGCTGGGGGTCAGAGGCAGCCCCAAGGCCCCGGGGGGGAGGGCAGGAGGGTGGGCAAAAGGGGATGCCCTTGAACTTTTCCACCTCTCCCCTCCTCCAGCACCTTTAGGTGGGCAGATAGAGCCCAAGGAGGGGGGGGGTTGGCACCTCCTGACCCCTGAGCAGTGCCAACCATGCCCCCTCCCTGCCCAGCCCTGCTCTGAACACACCAGGCTGGATCATTTTCTGTGCTCAAGATTTTTTTCCCCCTCTCCTCCCACTTGGCACACCCCAAATCCTCCCTTCAGCCTCATCCAAGCCTTTGAAAACCCCTCTGGAAACAGCAGCCGGGTGATTTTTGGGGCTGCCACGTGTTGCCTTTTGTGCAGCTCAAAGGTGGGGGGGGGAGAAAAAAAGAACCCTGGATGATTTCCAAATAAAATGTTACCTGGAGGGAAAAGAGAATCCAGCTGCTGGGAGAAGAAAGGGGCAGTAAATCACTGGGAATGAGTAAAATTTAACAGCCCCGAGCACTTGAAATCGTTCTGCACCCAAACAAAAGGGCAGCTCCGGGGTCTATTCTATTCATCCCCCCCCCAGGGAGGGGTCACGCCCGGTGGAAAGATTCCCAGCTCCAAAACAACGAGGGGATCCCCCCCAAAAAAAGAGCTCAGAGCCTCGGCAACCAGAGGTCAGAGTTTCTGCTCCTGGATCCCAAAGGGGTTGAGGTTCAACACGGGCACTGAATCCCCCTTCTAGAACCCCTTGGGAGTCTCCAGGGTTTGGATTTTGGGGAAGTTTGAGCAGCCTGGGGGGATTGAAAAAGCAGCTGCTGGGGAAGGCAAAGCGAGGGGTGGCAGGATCTCAGTGGGGTTTCTCCTGCCCTCCACCACGCTGGGGTTGGAGGGGGAGGATGAAAAGTGGGGTGAAAAGAGGAGGGGGGAAGTGGGGAGCAAGGTCAAGCTTTGATTCCTTTCCCCCTGCAGGAAAAGGGGGTGAGGTGAGGCTGTGGCATCTTCAAGGGGTGTCCCAAGAGAGCACCCAAGACCTCCAAGAGCCTGGTCCTGGAGGGCTGGGGGGGGAGTTTAGGGTTAGAAAACGCTTTGGGTTGGAA
>NW_008590925.1:6368-6665 GCF_000691845.1 Merops nubicus
ACACCAGGTTCCTCAAAGCTCCCCCCCACCCCACCCCTGGCCACTTCCAGGGAGGGGGCACCTCCTGTGGGTCACCTCAGGAGGAAAGGGCTGGGGATGAGGAGGGCAGGGGGTGCCCCAGAGAGCACCCCCCCGTCCCCCGTCCCCTGCTGGGTGTCCCGGGGGCAGGGCTGATCTCAGCTCCCTGATTCATCCTCTCCTTCAAGACCAGGCCTGAAGGGAGAGCTGGGAGCCACGGCTGTGGTGGAGCAGCCAGGGCAGGTCCTTGGCTGACGGTGCCCCTTTTTTTTGGGGGGG
>NW_008590926.1:0-3427 GCF_000691845.1 Merops nubicus
CCCCTTCAGTACCGGATTGTGACACCGGGGAAGTGAGGGAGTCTCCATCCCTGGGGCATTTAGAAGATGTAGATATAGCACTTAGGACAATAGTTTGGTGGTGGACTTTGGCAGTGCTAGGTTTACAGCTGAACTTGGTGATCTTAAAGGTCTTTTCCAACCTAAATGATTCTATGACTCTATTCTACGTTTCTCACTTTCTTGTTCCCCTTTATCTCCCTTAATGGCCTAAAAAGTAGAGTAAGAAGATAGTGGAATCCATGACTGCCTTTTGATTATCACTGCTCTGCTCTTAACCATAATTTCCAGAAGTCTTCCCACATGTTGTGCACATGGCTGATATCTGGCCCCACAAAGAAAGGCAGGGCCAGGCAAAAACATCACTACAGGACCATGTACACACTGGTCTGTGTTAGAAATCTTCCCAAGTCACAATTAACCCAGATTTTAAAATCTTTTGATCCTTTTCAGCTACATTTAGGCCTGCAGAAGAAATTGGATGTGTTCCCAGGTGGCTGTTCAAGGACTTGTGGGCCCATTCAGCTCCATCTGCAGAGGAGAAGGCTCAGAGGGAGGTTTAGAGCAGGAATAAAAATGCAGTTGTTCAGGTACCACTTTAATTGTGTGGCACAGATCAGCACGGACCTTTGGTCCAAAGCAACAAGAGCTTCAGCGGGTTTGAAGAAGCAGAGTACTAAAGCTAATCAGGGATGTGAATCTTTGCCAGATCTGTTCACATGTAGCTACACCTGAAATAAAGGTCTAAGGAGTGTGAAAAATAACAATGCACTTCACCTCCATTTATGAATGTGTCATAAATACCCAGTAAGTTACAAGGGAGATACGCAAAGAAACATCCAGATAACTACGGGGCTTTTAGACAGAAATAAGGAGACTAAAAAACATCTCTAGCATTATAGCACTGTCTTGCAAACATGTAACTCACAAAACTGCACATTTCTCTTAAATTTTCTGCAAGCTTTCATTAGCTGAACGCAGTACAAACAACACTTGAAAGTGTTTAAAAAGTCATGAACATGAACAAAAATGATCACGATCAAATGTTCATGACCGTGAACAAAAATGCCATTCTACCCCAAGAATATATCCAGATATGTGGTATAAATTCCTGGCGAGGCTGTTGGAGACCCGCTGCTCAGCTGAGCGCGGAGGCTGAGGCAGCACCCGCAGCCTGCCTGGGCACAGCAGGCAGCCCAGGGCCGAGGTGCAGGACCGTGCACCGAGAAGCGGGTGAGCGCAGGCATCTGCTCTGTGAGGTCTGGCTGCAGCGCCCGGCACGGGGCACGGCTGCCACACACACAGGGGCACTGCACGGTGCAGAAGCACCTTGTGTGGTGTGGCCCGGGAGCGTCTGATGCTCCTCCAGGCTGTCTGTCTAGAGTCCACAGAGGGCATGTCATTTTTAGCATCAGAGAACCCCTGCCTCAGTGGCACCACTCGGAGATCAGTACCTAGTGCCGCGTCAGCTTCTCTCTCCTTTGAAGGCACCACCGTTGGTACAGCATTGCACTAGAGCAGTCAGCAGCAAACAAGTTCCCTGCTTTTTTCTAGCTATCCTTCCCTGCTAGTGCCCATACCCTCCATCACATCTGTCGTTAGTCTGACCAGACCATCAGTTGTCCCGTTCTCAAGAGTTTCCTGCTCAAGGCTGGATTTTAAACCAAGGAGATTCAGTGCTGTTGTTGCTACTGATTAACACTGAACTTTCCTTGCCATTTGGCTCCTCTCCTGCACCAGCACAGTCTGCACTTGTTTTGCTATGTGCTTTGTTGCAAAAAGTCCTTGCTGATGAACCTACCCACCATGCTGGCATCTTTCTGCCACCCTGAGGGGAGACTGAAGGCTTCAGCACCAAACTCTTCCATCCCCTCCAGCTTGGTACTGATGCTCTGGGATCAGGGACCACATGTAGCAGAGGCCCACTCATAGGCAGACAGTTGCCTGGTGGAAATGACTGAGAAAGTCAGGAAGCCTCCAGCTCTCATTTGACTTCCACTTCAGCTCATCAAGGGCTATTGCTTTCTCTTTTCAATTAAGCCCAAGGAGACACAAGTTACAACGTAAATGTGATTGCATGAGAAACTGTTTTCCCAGGAGAGGGGTGGAGGGACCCAGAGAGGTTGTGCCAGGAGATCTTCCAACCTGTCCTGGACAATTCTGAAGTTAGCCCTGCCACCAAGGCAGGGCTCTCCCCAGCCAGGGTCCAATATTGCAGGACCGAAGCAAAGTGGTGGGAGCTCGGTTCAAACAAGAGGTCAGGTCATCAGGAAAGTTTGTGGTGATGAGGTAGGTGTGAGGTCAAGCCAAGCAATCAGTTTACAGACCAGGATCAAGTCCAGTGATGGTAGCCTGGCTCAGGCTACAGTGATTCCTGGGAAAGCCCATACTGACAAGACAGCTTCAAGCTCAAGCCAGGACGTACATTCACAGGTCAAGGTCCATTGACAGGGACAGCTGTGGCTAAGCTGGAGATCAGCACAATGTTGCTCAGGCAGGGACTGAAGACTAAACTGAAATGGAGCTCATGGGCACATGGGCAGGGTATCAGTAGAGCACTTGGTGAAGCTGGTAAGGGCCATTAAGCCTTATTATTGCACTCAGAACCATGATAGTCTCTTCCAGTCCTGCTGCTGGGTCTGTGCTTGCTACTCCAGTCTTCTGAAAAAGGGGTCTGAAGGGCACAAAGAAGCATGGGAAAGGGCCTTTGCAGAGGAAAACAGTTCCCCAACTTTTCCTTTTGTTTAGCCTGCTTCCTTGAGCCCCCTCAAATCTAGCAGCAGGAGCCGGTGCTTGGGGGTACAAATGATGGGGATTTGCAGCACAGAGAGTTCATGGAGCAACTGCCAATCTGTCATCGACCTAGAATCACAGGGGCCTGGGCATTGAGGAGTGGTGCTAGAGCTGGTCCTGGCCCCAGAGCACTGGAGCCAAAAATCCCAGGCCAGCAGTGCTGGGGCTGACTCCACCGTCAGCTCAGGGGAGCACCAGTCCCATGCTGCTGACACTACCAAGTCCCAGCGCAACACAATGCCCAGCCCCAGCCATGTGTGCTGACTCTGGCTTTGGTCCCAACAGTGCAGTGCCCAGCTCGATGCTGACGGTGCTGGTGAGAGTCCCAAGCCCAGTGGGACAGTCCTGGTGAGCTTGTTCCGGGACCAGTGTGCTGGTCCTAGTCAAAACGCAGCACCTGGCCTGTGCGGGCAGCACCAGCACCAGCGCTGGTCCCAGTCCCCGGGCCGTGCAGTGCCCAGCTACACGCTGGTGATGCCAGTACTGATCCCAGAGCGCAGAGGAGCCTTTGCACCAGTCCCCGTCCTGGCCATGCCCGTGACGGAGCCGGCCTCGCTCACAGGGCGGTGCTGAGCCGTGTCCAGCCCCATGGCGGCGCGGGGCCCCGCACCCGTGT
>NW_008590927.1:0-325 GCF_000691845.1 Merops nubicus
CTGGGGCACGAGCCCCCGCTCCTGGGGAGCACGGAGCTCCCACGGGTCCCTCCGGGCAGTGCTGAGCGTGTCCAGGCCACGCCTTGCCCAGCAGGCAGCACCTCGGCACGGCCCCACAGCAGAGCAGAGACCCCTGCCCCCACCACAGGCTGCCCCATGGGCAGTGCCAGGGCCTCGGGCCAGCCCACAGGCTGCCCCACGGGCAGTGCCAGGGCCTCGGGCCAGCTGCTATGGAGTCCTGCAGCCACACCAGCCAGGCCTCACGCCACAGCTCCAGTCCTCCAGGGCAGAGACCCTGGGCTGGGATGCTCACCAGCCTCCCAAC
>NW_008590927.1:371-629 GCF_000691845.1 Merops nubicus
CTGCCCGGACGTGGGTGCTGAGTGCCGGCGGGGGAGCCTGGGAACCTGTGCTGCTCCCTGAGATGTTGCCTGACCACTTCTGAGGTTCGTGGGCGATCCAGCCCCACGTCTGCCCCACCAAACAGTCATTTGTGGCAAGTTTGCAGCTGGAAGTGTCCAAGTGCCCTGTGGCAGAGACAGGACAAAGCATGGTAAGGAGCTCCACAGGCCAGCGCTGGGCTGGGTGAGGAGCACAGTGTCTCTTGGCTGCTTTAACTT
>NW_008590928.1:0-5156 GCF_000691845.1 Merops nubicus
GAGGAGAGCTGCGTCCTGGCCCACGTTCTCCTCGCAGCCCCGGGCAGAAGGTTTGTGTCCTCCCATGGGTCTGCTGAGCCTCACTGGATCTTTCCTCAGCAGCTGGAGCAGCGAGAATTCCCCGCTGAGTTGGTGTCTCCGAGTTACATTACACATGGAAATCCAACCCCCCCAGCCAGCGTGTTTATTTTTATTGCCAGGGATCCTCTCCCGCTGCTGCTCTAGTTATTGTGTGCTGGTGAACGCTAGAAATAGCCAGAGGAGCAAGAGCCACAGGGAACATCTTCTGGTTTCACGTATCTCTGTGGGACTCATTCTGTAGCGCCCTGAATCTTTTCCCTGAACTGGTTTTGCCACAAACAAGGTGGTTTTTATATGTATGTAAACCCAACAAATGAGAAGCAAAGAAAGCCTGCTGTAAGCAGAAAGGTTGCTTGCTCTCTGCCTGTACTCCTGACATTTCCTCCTGAGGTGGCTGCTGCTGTGCTCCTGGACATGTGCCTTTCACTGGTGATCGTGCTGTTTCCAGCTGTCCCAGTCCTGGTGTCCTACTCAGCTCTGTTCGGACACTTCCACCATTTATTGGCAGTAGGATGGTTTGGGTTGTAAAAGTTAAAACCAAAACAAACAGGTACTTTCCCTGACTGCCCTTTCCTCCAAGCAGGATGTTGCCCTGGCAGCCTGACTGGGCTCTGAGAGCTCAGAGGGTGCTGGGACCCTTTGGCTGTGCTTGTACCTGAGGTCTTAACTGGGGATGAGACAGCGGGACCCCAAGCACAGGCAGCATCTTCTCTTTTGTTCTCCAAAGGGCTTTTTTAACCCCAAAGACCCAGAGCTATGCTGTAAACACTCAGAAAACCTGCCTTCAAAGCTAAACACAGTCCCACAGAACCAGAAAACATCTCATTTATAAGGTAATGTCTCAGCCAGAGTAAAAAAACCCAAACCCTGCTTTGTTTCTGCGAGGAGAGGAGGGATGGCTGTGCCCCTGGCAGCCAGAGAGCTGCTTCCCTTCCCCTCGCTCCATCTTGGGCACGATGCTTCCCAAAAAAAAGCATTGCTGTACTCACCTGGCCGGGTCGCGGAGGGGCTCGGGCGGGTGGGAGCCCGCTGGGCCGGGCGCTCTCTGGCTGCAATCCCCAAATGCAGGAAGGGTGGCCCAGCTGAGCTTTCTTTTAGGCATGGGGAAGGGGAATTCCCCATGATGGAGGCCCCAGACAGCCTCTGTGTGGTTTTGATAAGGAGCCAGGCACCACTTAAAGGGCTCTCCTGTGCCGTTCCTTCCAGGGGCCGCCGTGTCAGGAATTAGTCAGCAAAAAGGGGAGGGTCTGTCGTGGGGGCTGTGATTCACTTTGGGACAACTGGAGAGTCTGGTTACCTCATTCTCCTTGCCTAGTTTCTGAGCGACTTCACGGGGTTTGCAAACACGTTGTGCTTCTCCCTCAGGGGGCCTGCAGCGTCTTGCCAGAGGCGTCATCATTGCCCCATGAGTGTTTCCAGCCCATTCTTGGCCATCCCTGGAGTCACAGCATCATAGAATTGTTTCGGTTGGAAAAGACCTTTAAGGTCATTGAGTGCAGCTGTTAACCTAACACTACCAAATCCACCACTAAACTATGTCCCTCAGCACCTCATCTACACAGCTTTTAAATCCCTCTGGGGATAGGGACTCCACTGCCCTGGGCAGCCTGGGCCAGAGTTTGACAACCCTTTCAGGGAAGAATTTTTTCCCAATGTCCAACCTAAACTTCTCCTGGTGCAACTTGAGGCCCTTTCCTCTTGTCTTAGCACCTGTTACCTGGGAGAAGAGACTGACCCCCACCTCACTACAACCTTTCAGGTAGTTGTAGAGAACATGGAGGTCTCCCCAAGCCTCCTTTTCTCCAGGCTCAACACCACCAGTTCCCTCAGCTGCTCCTCATGTGCCTTTCCAGGGGAGCAGGGAAGAGCTGGCTCTGCTGGTGGAGCCGGACGGGTGATGGTGTGCCAGGGTTGCAGGTACGCCCTGGAAACCACCCACCAAGATGACTGAAGGTCAGAAGCACGGCTCGAGCCAGCCGGTGCTGGCATAAACACCAAGGATTTCAGCGTTTCTATTTTATGGAGGCTGATTGCAGCTCCCAGCTCCTCAGAGTTGAACTTGGCAGAGCTTTGGTCTACTCTTGCCAGGTGTGAACTGCGAGGCCTGAAAAGCACCTTGCTGTAGTCTGGCTGGTTTGGATGGTAGACGCGTGGGTGCTTGGCAGGAAGGGTGAGGAGCTGTGGGGTCTGGGCCGTGTTGGTGGTCAGTCCATGGTGTGCTTTCACCCACCACCTCTCCACCTCTCTAGCCAGCTGCTCTTTGTGTTTCTACCCAAGGTCACGGGCTTGGTCTGACCCAAACGCCAGGATGAATTTCACTATGAAAACTAAAAGCTCTTGGTTGTGTTGGTTCTTCCTCATTCCTTCAGTCCCGCCATGTTCCTGGGGAGAAAACTCACCTGACAGCAGCTGTGATTCACGAGCACGCCTGTGTGGCTGTGGAGATGTGTTCATAGCTGACACGTCTACATACTGGGTTTTTTTTGGCGCAGAGGGTTGTGTTCAGCGCCTTCAGCGGAGGCTTGTTCACATGAAGACACCCTGACTGCTTCTGTTTGTGGCTGGGCTGTGGGAAACAGGGTGAGAAGCAGCACGGGCTGGAGGTGGAGGTGGCAGAGGTCTCCGGCCCTCTGCTCCTGCTTGTCTCGGGTCAGGACTAGCTGCTGTTGGGTTGAGCCTGGGGCCAGCAGGGTGGGTTTTGTGTGAACCCCGAGTGGAAGCAACCCAGCAGCCCGAGGGATCAAACAAACCCATGTGCCCTCGGTGCTGCTGGGCAGATTTCAATCTAACGGGGCGGTGGGACTGTTATGGGTGGAGGAGTGGGACTGTCTGTGCTGGGGAGCTGGCCCCGGAGCAAGGCAGGAGCAGAGGGGCAGCTGCAGAGCAGTGGTGGGTGCTGCTGGCTCAGCACAGCACCCCGGATTCAGCACAGCACCCTGGTTTCGGCACAGCACCCCAGTTCAGCACAGCACCCCGGGGCTCGGATCTGTGGGGTGCTGCTGCTGGGTGCCTGTTGGCCTCGGAGGCGGGTTTCCCTGGGTGCTGCTGCTGGTGGGGTGCTGCTGTGAGCGGAGGGGTGCCGGGGCTCCAGCAGCGCAGGGCAGCCGGGGCTCACAGTGACGCCCTGCGAGCGGGGAGGAAGCTCCGGCCGCAGGAGGGGATTTCCAGAACATCGCGATCTGCTGCCTATGCAAATCAAGAGCTCGAATTAGCCTGGCAGGATGGGAGGGCTCTGGGATGGAGGGCAGGGGAGACGCAGAGGAGTGGGAGCCTTTGAGAGGCCGCTTCTGAGAGAGGGGAGGGAGCCCTAGTGCAGCTCCACAGTGGACGTGCCAAGAGCTTTGGGAGCTGGGTCAGGGACTGCTCAGAGGATTTCCTTGTGTACCTTAAGCTTTGAGTTATTTAGACTTCAAATCTGCAAGAGCAACAACAGGGAGAGAGGGAATTTCCCCCTCTTCCTCTCTCTCCAGGCCATGTCTCATCCAGTTGCAATGCTTGAGAAAAGGGCTCCTGGAAAGTCATCGTGTCCTGGAGAGCCAGCCCCAGGGATGTCGGTGTGGGGAGAGCAGCCCCCGAGAGCTCAGCCATTTCCCAGCCTCAGCTCGCCGTGGGGAACAGGCTGCCCGGTGAGTGGCACGTGGATGTGAGGGGCAAGGCTGCTTCTTCCTCCTTTGGCTTGGGAAGAGGAAGAGCTGAAGAAGAAGCTGCTGTGGGCTCCCGAGACTCAAGGCTGGGTTTCTCCCCTCTGGGGGAAGGGGAGGACGGCAGATGGGATCAGAGGTGCTTGTTGAATGTTGCACGTTGGGCCGAGGACTGAGCCCAACATCTCATGTGCCTCTGCAGCAGATGTGGCTCCTCCCAGGGTCTGGCAGCAGACAGGATCTGCAGTGGCCCCTGGAGCTGACTCAGAGGGAGAGGCCCGACCCCCTGCACACCACACGCAGACTCCTGGGGTTTTTTGGATGTCGCAACCTGTGAAATCTGGCGTTGGCTTTGCCTGGAAGTGAGTCTCTGCCCGTGGCAGTGCTGGTCAGTGTGCAGAACAGCCACGTGCCAGGTGCTGGGGTGTAAATCCAAGACCCCAGCAGGAGCCCTGAGGGCCGAAGCGTGGCTGGCCAGCACAGACCTGCCTTCAACCCTTACCCTGCTCACAGCCTTTCTCATTCTTGTGCCCATTGTTTTGTTGTCCTCTTTCCTTTCCTAGCCTTAAACTTCTTCCCTTCTGGTTGATCACAGGGGCAAGCCATAAGATCTGCCACTGATTGCCCTTAGATTAGGCTGGTTGGGGCCAGTGAATGGAGCAGAGGTGTTCCTGGAGAGTGATACTATCAAGGGCATTTTCTCTAGAGACTGGGATGCTGCAGGGACGAAGCTGTTTTGTCTGAAGGGTCTGTGACCTGCTCATGTATAGGGGGTTTCATGGGTAAACCAGTCCTCACCCAGGGATTTTTCATTTCATTTATTGTCAATTAACACAAATTGCTACTGAGAGCGTTGGGCTTTAAAGAGAACAAGTGTTCTTCCTTCCCCAGGCTTGGCTTAGGCCAAGCATATTCTCTCCCCTTGCTGGACACAGTGTTCCTTGTTTCACCACAGGTTACACTCAATCTGTCCCAAATTCTCTGGCAAGGTGACAGGTCACATGTAACCTTCTGGCTTCCACTTCTCACTGCTTCGTACTGGGTTTCTTCTTAATGCTCCTGGTCCCAGGCTCCTCTTGGTTTACTCAGAGTCCTTCTAAAACAACACCCCTGCCTAGTACCTTCTCCATCCTCCTGGCTGCTTTATACCAGAGCGTCTCCCTTTGCTGGGCCTGGTGTGGAGTCCTCAGGCTCTCCAGCATGGGAAGGCAGCAGGAACAGCAGGGGTTGCATGTGCTGCCATGCAGGACACCAAAGGATCTCCAGACAGGAGCTGGCTGCAAACTGATTAACCTCTGCAAGAAGGCTTTGGGTGAGAAATGAGGATAAAATCAGGCCACACTTGGAATACTGCATTCAGTTTTGGTTCCCATTATACCAAAAAGATATGGACAGGCTGGAGAGGCACCAGAGAAGGGCCACAAAGATGATCCA
>NW_008590928.1:5266-5578 GCF_000691845.1 Merops nubicus
GGAGGAGCGAGGGGTGAAAAGCCTGCCATATGAGGAAAGGCTGTGAGAACTGGGTTTGTTCAGCCTTGGGAAGAAAAGGCTTAGGGGAAACCTTATCACCATGTTCCAGTACTTAAAGAGTGGCTGCAAAGAAGGTGGAGACTCCCTTTTTACAAAGAGTCACATGGAAGAGATGAAGGATGATGGGTACAAGTCATTCCTGGGGAGATTCCTATTAGACATAAGAGGAAAATTTTTCACAACAGGAATAATCAGCCATTGGAATAAACTCCCCAGGGAACTGGTGGAGTCCCCGATGTTGGTGGCATTTAA
>NW_008590928.1:5675-5971 GCF_000691845.1 Merops nubicus
CTATCGGGTGTGTTTCGGTGTTTGCAGTGATAAAAAATGCTGCTGGCTGTTTCCTGCCCCAGCAACTGCTGCTGGAGCTGAATTACTCCAGCGCTGGGGCAAGACCGCAAGAAGGATTTTCTGCAGCAGGACTTCCCAGGAGAGGGGGTTGTTCTGAGGAAGAAATCCCATCTCGCTCTCTGTCCTTGTCCCCAAGTGCTGTATGACTCTGGTATCTTGTCCTCATCGGAGAAGCAGCCGGCAGCGGGTGCCAGGGAAATTCCTGGCTTCAGGACTGGCGTGCTGGCGTCAGCCGG
>NW_008590928.1:6009-7309 GCF_000691845.1 Merops nubicus
GCTGGGGACCTGCTGTGCTCACTTGTGGCCCTGTGCTGCTCCGAGACAGCCAGGCTGTGGGTGCTGGAGTCACTGGTCGCAGGATCATAGCAATGGTGGCACAGCCAGAGAGTTCACTGGGGTGTTTCTGCCTGTGCCCAGGGAACGCCCCCCCGTACGTACCCCAGGAGCGTGTTTGGGCAGTGAGGTGAGGCAGGATATCACGCGTTGTGGCCCTGTGCTAACGCGGAGCAGATTTGCCCTGCTTCTCTAGAGGAGAGCTCTGCCCCAAATCTGTCTCTCCCAGGAGTGCCAACCTGAGTCCTGAGTCCCAAAACCACCTTGGACATTGCAGCTGGGTCCCTGAGAGCCCCGTTCCCGGCTGTGGGGACACGACCAGCTCTGCCCCTGGCCGTCTCCACACCGTGCCTCTGGCAGCACCAAGCCTCTGCTGCAGAGCTGAGAGCTGCAGTGCTGAGCCACAGGAAGAGACAGGCAGATGAAGATCAGGGTTATATCCTCCTTTCAAAACATCTTCTGCATCTGCTCAGTCTTTGGAGCAGGCTCCTGGCCAAGCAGGTGACCTGGCAGCTGCTGGGGGTGAGGTGGGTTCAGCCACCCCCCCAGCTGCTGCCTCAACACAGACACCCATTCCTACTTACGCAGAGGAGCCTAAATCTCTGTGAAGAAGCTTAAGCCAGGCTGTTCCCCCCCAGCCCCTGCCCCAAGAAAGGTGATTTTGTTACAAGGGGATGTTTTAGAGGAGGGCATCAAGGGAATTTTCAGTGGGATAACACCCAGCTGAGTTGTTTCAGCTTCCCTGGTCTGTCTCTACATGTTGCTCCTTCTCAACCTCAGCTGGGTTTGAAGTGTCATGATAATATCATGGTGTTATTTGCAGCTCTGCTTTGATATTTCAGCAAAGCTTTCCTCACCCAGCTGTTCTGAGGAAGACTTACGTATTCAAGAGTTTTTGTTCTGACTTGGAAACAATTGAAAGTGCTGGAATTTCCCACTTTTGGAAATTCCAGTGCTTTTCTCCTGCGTGTTGGGGGAAGTGCAAATAAACTGTTTTGGGGGTGTAACCTCCATGAGGTGGGCCTCTCGAGTGCTGCTTCAGCGGCTTGAAAGCAGAGGAAACTGTGTGTGAGGACAGATGGATGGATGCCATCGAGTCCAGTCTCTGTCTCTGGTTTATAAAAGCATCATCCACACAACAGCACGAACCCTGCCAGGGGTTTTCAGAGGCACAAAGTGGAGCTCTCAGTGAAATCCTTTCCTGAGTGTTGCTCAGCAGGGTGTCCAGGGCCTTCCCTGGGAC
>NW_008590929.1:0-205 GCF_000691845.1 Merops nubicus
GCACCCCGCGGGTTCCTCCTTGCATGTGGGTGTAGGGGTTTCATTTTCAGCTCACCTGGTGTGGGGCAGAAGGAAGGGGGCGAGGGGGCAGCCCTGGGCGCTGCCAGCAGCACTGTGACAGATGAGGGCAGGAGGACCTGGGGGCCCTTTCCAGCCCCTCTGTGGTGGAACGGTAGCACCAGTCCTGTTTTTATGTAAATAAAAA
>NW_008590929.1:359-567 GCF_000691845.1 Merops nubicus
GCAACCGGGAGCCTGGGGTGGGGAACACCTCCCCCATCCCCATGGAAGCCTTGTCCCAGCTGAGCAGGAGCTCCCATACCAGGGGAATACCCAGGCTGTGCCCTCTGAGCAGGGGCAGGGGTCCCATCCCCAGAGGAGCTGAGGGAAACCCACAGGGAGGCAGCAGGGACAGGGCAGGCAGGAGTGGTCAGAGCCAAGTACAACAGGG
>NW_008590930.1:0-232 GCF_000691845.1 Merops nubicus
CCCATGGGCTGGAGCTGAGACCCTGTGCCAGTTCCCCCTGATCCCCTGCACTAGATCCCCCTGATCCCCTGTCAGATCCCCTGATCCCCTGTGCCCAGCGCCGTGCCCAGCCCGGTCAGGGTCCGAGCAGAGCCACGGCAGGGAGGAGGGAGCTGGGGAGGGGCAGCCACCCGGGGCCTGCCTGCCACCCTGCCCTTGGGCTCCCCACAGTGGTGTGGTGGGAAGGTCGGGA
>NW_008590930.1:730-1034 GCF_000691845.1 Merops nubicus
CCTTCCAGCCAGCCCGTGGGGTCCTCCAGCTGCGGGGCCGTGCCCCGTTTCCATCACTCCGTCTTGGAAAGACAGAGTTAGAGAAAGAGGAGCTCCCGAGGTGGATAGCAGGGTAATTGGTGGCCTGGGGGGAATCTGCAGCTGAAGGGAGGTGAAAGGAGAAGATTTGTGTGGTTTGGAGACGAAGCAGAGACTGGAGGACACAATAACAGGCTGGGAAGGTGCCGTGGGGGGATGTTCATGGGGATGAGAAGGCCCCTGCTCTGGTGAGGGTCCTGGGTGGTGCATGGGGTGGCTGGTGCTG
>NW_008590930.1:1093-1465 GCF_000691845.1 Merops nubicus
CCCCGGGCACCACGAGGCTCCTGAGCCCTCTCACCTCCAGCTGGCAGCAGGGGAGGGAGGTCTGTGCAGTGCTGCTGGCAGCGATTGTCTCTCCAGCTGGACCCGACCAGTCTTTGGTTGAGTGCCACCACCAGAGGTGGTCCCTCCCCCCTCCCCTGTGGGTTTCCTGATCAAAGGCTTTCGCAGGGGCTGCTGAAGAGACCCTGGCTGCTGCACTTCAGAGAAACATCCAAGGCTTTGGGTGGGGAGGGACCTGTCAAGGTCATTGAGTCCAACCCCTGCAGGGACAGGGACAGCCCCAGCTAGAGCAGGGTGCTCAGAGCTTTGTCCAACCTCCCCTGGGATGGTGCCAGGGATGGGGCAGCGACCACC
>NW_008590930.1:1663-1884 GCF_000691845.1 Merops nubicus
CACAAGCCAGGCCCCGTGTACCTGCCCGTCGCTGTTCCCTTCTCCCCGGGAAGAGGTGGCAGGTTTGGGCACCAGCCCCAGGGCTGTGTCTGGGTGCTCGGTGGTGGTCCCAGGGACCCCCGGGAGGGGTGTCAGCTGCTGCCAGGGCTCTGGGCCTCACCCGGGGCTCTGCCCTTCGCAGCCAGAACAGAAAGTTTCCTCCTGCTGGCGGGTGGAGGAGC
>NW_008590931.1:0-728 GCF_000691845.1 Merops nubicus
AGATCACACACGCAGTCACAGGATGTTGCCTGCAGCCCCCAAACACTGTCACAACCTGCCACCAGCCGCTTCTCCGTCCCTCTGCAGAGCACACGCGTTGCAATAGGTGCGCACACTCGGCACCCCGTGTCCGTCTGTGCCGCGCTGGTGTCCCCAGGCAGGGTCTATCTCCCCAGCTCCGAGCAAGAGCGCATAGTAGGGGGTGGCATGGTGGGTCCCTGGGCAGCACTTCGGGGCTCCCGAGCTCCTGCTGTCCCATGGAGGGCAGCACTGGGGTGGGAAGTCCCTCTGGGGTCCCTGCCTCGGTCCCTCCTCAGGTCGCCAATACCCACAGGAATGCAGGGAGGGGGCTGAGGGGAGCAGGCAGTGCCAGCAGGCAGATCTGCTGCCTGCAGACCTCAAAAGCTCCCTCTGCCCGTCCTGGAAAACAGGAGACACAGAGGGTGGGAACGGCAGCCCCAAGGACCATCCCGTCCCTCGTGCCTGGGCAGCGGAGACCCTGGGCACAGCGTCGCCGACCGTGTCCCTCTCTGCCCGCGCAGGTGGCCCTGGTCAGCGAGCCCACAGAGCAGTGGCTGAGCGCTGGGCGCCACCGACACCATGGACTTCGTCATGAAGCAAGCGCTGGGCGGTGAGTGCTGTCCTCCCGCAGGGTTCCCCCTCCCGGAGAGATGCTGGCTGGGCACCCCGGAGAGCACTATGGGAGGGACACGGCAGGGGGACAGGGA
>NW_008590931.1:796-1503 GCF_000691845.1 Merops nubicus
GGAATCCTGGCTCTCCCACCACTAAGTGGGATTCCCCAGCGGGTCCCTGGGGCGCCAGTGCCGAAGGAGCTGACGGCATCTCCCCCAGCTGACACCAAACTAGGGCTGCGCAGCCAGCCCACAGCATTCTCCATCCCTGCAGCCTTTGGAGCCCAACTGCAGCCAGCTCCAGCATGGGTGGCCCTGGGGGAGTCCCGAGTTGTTCTCGCTGGGGGGCTTTATGCCCTCCCTGCCTCTGGGGGGCTTTGGCAGCCAGCACCAGGCTGTGGCACACGTGGGCACTGGGCGATGGTCTTGTGATGCATAGGGGCCACCAAGGACATGGGGAAGATGCTGGGGGGTGAGGAGGAGAAGGACCCTGATGCGCAGAAGAAGGAGGAGGAGAGGCAGGAGGCCCTGCGCCAGCAGGAGGAGGAGCGGAAAGCCAAGCACGCCCGCATGGAAGCTGAGCGGGAGAAGGTCCGGCAGCAGATCCGCGACAAGGTGGGCGCACGCCTCCCCTGTGCCTACTCCTTCCCGCAGCACCTGGGGACGGGCTGGGACAGGGAGCCAGCACAGCCAGGGAGGAGGGTGGCCAAGGCGTTGGTGATGGTCACGGGGCACAGCGTGGGCAGCGCCCGCTGCCTGCCCTGCTGAGGGCCTGTGTCCTCACAGTACGGGCTGAAGAAGAAGGAGGAGAAGGAGGCGGAGGAGAAAGCCGCGCTGGA
>NW_008590932.1:0-7254 GCF_000691845.1 Merops nubicus
GTGGGTGGGTGCTGCCAGGAAAATGTCCCAGGAGTTGGGTGATGTGGGACACTCCACGTACCTGAGCTCTAACAGGGCAATGGTGATTGCACACTTGCTTGTTGATGAAAGAGATTGCTCATCTGTTGGAAATATTTTATGGATGTATTTGCCTGTTTAGTGTCTTTGTTTTACAGTCTTCATATAGGAAGACTAAGGGGGAAAATCCTCTTGTTTCTTCTCTGCCTATAAAGCAGAAGACTAGCCTCCAAAAATATGCTAAGCTGTCTGGGTTTAAACTAGTTTCCTTCTGAAGTCATTCCACCATCTATTTCCTAAGTGGCTGAAGAGCCAGGAACCTGAAAGCCTAAAAATTTTCTTTTTTCTTTCTGTGAATAGTCAATGAGGTAGGCAATGCTGCATTCATCATTATACATACTTACACTGCTTTGAAATACAGTTTTAATTTTGTCTGGAGTGAAACTTAATCTAAAGCTCTTTGGTGAGGAACTGTGCTGTTGTGTTGATGCTGCTGCAGCTGGGCAGACTTTGTAGCACTTAATGGTACAGGGGGGAGAGAATTGTCCCTTTCTGTGCATCCTTTGGGCAGGGGTAGTTGTGTGGATGGCTTCTGTTTAAAATAAACAAGCCCATAAAAAAAACCCTTCCCTTATCTACCCATCTTTTCCTTCCTTCCCTTTAGGAGACTGGGCAAGGAATAATGAATGTAAGTGGGAGCAAGTGGGGTGAGGTCTGTGCTGTGGGACCAGCTCCCCTTCCTCTCCCTTCTGCCTCTTCCACTAATGGAATTTAATATTAAGGGGAGTTGTCATAATGAAAAAAAAATCATGCCCAGTTTCTGTTTCAGTCCTTTCTTGCCTGCACAGATGGCTTTTGAGCCCTCTTCTGTCAGGCACATCGAGGGGGCAGAGGCAGAAATAACGTTGGAGGGTTGCAATCTGGGAAAGATTATTCAATTTAAGGTTTGGCCATTTCTTCTACTTGCAGAGGGAATTGGGCTGGACTCTGATTTGAGCTTTTACAGGCGTCCTCGTTGAAGAAATTTGCATCCCTGTGATATTAATTAGGGTGACTCCAGCTGAACACAGTGCTGCTTTGAGGTCACAATTTTTACTTTTCTGTGTAGCAGGAGACCTGGGACTGCTTGTGCAGGAGCTTTTGTCATTCAGCAGAGATGATGTGGATCTGCTGTATGGAAAGTTTGAAAGGTGGAGAGCCCCATTTGTTGCCAGTCTCCTGTGCCACGCTGCCTGGAGAGCAGCTGCTGGGGGTGCAGGGGGCTGGGCAGTTTGGAGGGGCAGCCCCTGTGCTTGGCTGGCTCGCTGCTCCCTCCTTCACAGAGCCCCTCAGCGGGTGCTCAGCACTGCCCATTTGAGCAGGGGGCAGGATAGAGGAACGTCCCCAGCTTATCGGGTTCAGCAAGCAGCAGGCAAAAACTAATTTAAGGTTTGGTGGCACTCTGGGGAGGCAAGTTATAGTCAAAGCTGCTCTGCTCAGCTAGCACTCTGTTCCAAATTTCCCTTTCCTCGGTGTGCATCCTGACAGCCTGTTCATTTTATTGATCACAACAAATGGTGATTAACCAAGGGACTGAGGCAGCCTGTGGGAGGACAGGCTGAGTGCTGTGTGTGGGGCTGTCAGGGTCTATTGGTGGTGGTAGCCCAAGCAAAGCCAGCAGTTCAGGGCCAGTTTTGTAGCTGGGGTGGTTAAAAACCAACAACTTTCAGGATGAGTTTTGAATAGGGTGGATGTGGAAGTGACTTCACGGTCTTTGGGTAGTTTTTAAAGTGTTGGAAGCTTTGCCTCTGTTACCATCTGACCTGCATGGTCACGTTCCTCTGCAGAAGATTAGCTATTATCAGTGTTTATTTTAAAAATGAAGTTTGGGGTTGTGCAGATGTGTGCTGGCTCATGAAAAAGGAAGGAAGAAACACCCATCAGAAAAGAGTTTTCTTTTACCTTTGTGGGAACTTAGGCTGCTCTGATTAGAGCTTAAGCCTGACAAAGGCTGTGCTTATTAACCCCAAACGCACGGCCTGCTAGTCAGCAATATCTGGCAACCTTATGTACTTTATAATGAACTCTGCTTATGTTGTCTCTGCTAGAGAGAGTGTTAATCTTCTGGATTGTTCAGAAGAATATATTCCTTTTTGGCAGATTAACTAGTGTATTTAGAATTCTGTGACACACCTAATCTTTTGGGTTTTATTCTTCTCACCAACAAGATGTCGCCCTGGATTTTTAATTCTGACTTTTGCTTACTTTGTACCCAGGTCCTGGGGGGGTCTGGGTGGAGGGTTGTGCTCTGCTCAGACAGCTGTAGGTCTGTCTGTTCCGAGGCCTGATGAGACCTGGGAAGCAGAGTGATGATGATGATGATGATCCAGGTGTGAATGTTCTGCTGTTGCAGACAGGTGATGTGGTGAACAGTGACCCACAGGCCAGCCCCGGGGTGCTGGAGGAGAGAGAAAATCAGGAAAGACTGAAGGAGCGATTCAGGATGTAAATGTAGAATCATTAAGGTTGGAAAAGATCTCTAAGATCATCAAGTCTAACCATCAACCCAACACTAAACCATGTCCCCAAGTGTCATGTTTTTTGAGCCCCTCCAGGGCTGGGGACTCCAGCACCTCCCTGGGCAGCCTGGGCCAACCCCTCACCACTCTGCCAGGAGAGAAATTCTTCCTAATATCCAATCTGAGCCTCCCCTGGCACAACTTCAGCCCATTTCCTCTCATCCTATTGCTGGTTCCTTGGTAAAAGAGACCAACGCCCACCTCACTCCAACTTCCTGTCAGGGAGTTGTAGAGAGCAAGGTCTCCTCTCAGCCTCCTCTTCTCCAGACTGAACACCCCCAGGTCCCTCAGCTGCTCCTCACCAGCCATGTTCCCCAGACCCCTCACCAGCCCCACTGCCCTTCTCTGGACCTGCTCCAGCCCCTCAACATCTTTCTTACACTGTGATGACCAGAACTGACCCCAGTTCTCAAACATGTCCCTGGGTGTGGCTTGCCTGTGTGCCTGCAGCTGTCTGAGGGTGGTGGGGGCTGCTTCTTGGTTCGTGTCACTTCCAAGTTGAAGCCAGTGCATCTTTCTGTAGCACTGTGGCCCTGAGGCTGGCCGGGGTGTGTGGCTCCATCAGCTCTGGTGAGATGTACTCTGGCTCTTCCACCTCACTGGAACTTCCTTTTCTACTCTGTCGAGACTTCTGTGTTTGAACAGGCAGTGCTGTCTGGTGTGGCCTGTTCCCAGATTTAGGAACTTTCCCAAGATCTGATCACTTAGTTCAGGATCTTGAAGGTATCTTCTTGCTTAATTCCCACACAAGATAAAAGCTTTTGGGTTGTGTCTGCTCATGGGCCTCCAGTCTCTGTGTCTTTCTCCTGGAAGTGAAAATGCTCATTTAATGCTCAAGGTTGTGTATGAGCAAGAAGCACTTGGAGGCTGTATGGTAGAGAGGTTATTTACTGAGTTGGGATCTGCTTGCCTCCCTTGGTTGCTTCTGCATCTGGTCACTCCTCAGAAACACTCCTGGAAGCCCTGCTGGGCTGTGGGGCAGCCTGGGGAAGGGGAGCTGTGCTGCCAGGCTGCAGCAGGGCTGGGTAACCAGCTCCAGCAGCACAGGACCCCTGGCTTAGACTCCTGCCACAGGGGAGTTCACGGCCTGGGAGCCATTTGCACAGTTCATGTGCAGAGCTGGTAATTTAGAAATGTCAGAGGGTGGGAGGTGGCTAAAACCTGCAGAGGTGGCTGTGCTTTCTTCAGCTGCAGGCTGGCCAGAAGGGAACTCCCTTTGGGAAGGGTTGGAAGCTCCAGGGTCTTTCCAAGCTGGTCTGGTCTGTGGTGGATGTTCTCACCTCCTGGTTATGGGCAGGGCTTTGCTGTAGGGACCAGCATCCTCCAGGCCAGCAGACCCCTGTGCAGGATGGGTGACCTTCAATCTGTTCTTGGAACACCCCGTGGAATTAGTGATGGAAAACCATTTCTCTGGAAGATAAAGCTAACAGAGCCCTAGAGTCAGAACTCCTAATAAAAAGTATTTTTTGTTGTTGTTTTATCTGTTCTCATACCCTAAAAAATGCTTTAGGCTGCTGGCCAGTGCGGGCAGAGTGCTGTGAGGAGCTGACTGAAGCTGTCCCAGGGAGCTGTGGAGCTTTGCCATGATCTGCTGGCTGCCTGCTCCTGCCTCGGTGGTGTTTTGCCTGCTCAGCTGTGCCAGCACAATCGTCTGTCTGTCTGTGCCCCGGGCCGGGTGACACGCTGGGGAGGCAGTCGGGAGCTCCTCGGCCATGCCCCCGGGCAGCAGAGGCACAGGGGGCTGCGGCCGGGTTTGGGAATGTGCTGGCAGGGGTGGGGAGGTGTGTGGAGCAGCCTGCTGCCAGAGCTGGGCCCTGGAACAATGGCCTGAGCAGAAAAAGGCTGTAACAACACTGAAAGGCGAGTCCTACCCCTGGCCCTGGGAGAACACTGGTGAGCTCATTCTGGGAGTGTGGAGTAAGAAGAGCCTTCTGTGACTTGCTGTGGAGGGAGCAGGAGTGTTTTCTGCCATGTCTGCTTTTCTGTAGGAAAAACAGATTGTATAATTGGGGAAGATTGACAAATCTGTACCTTGAACCAGAGGAGGAGATATTCCCAAGGTTGGAGAGACCTCACTGAGGCTGCCTCTCCTCCTGCTCAAGCCAGGGTGCTGCTGGCTCGAATACCAAAGTCATCTGTGCTCCAGTGTTGGCTGAGACCGAGGCAGGATGGCTCAATTGCTTTCAGTCTTGTTTCCCTTTAGTTATTTCTTGCTCTGGTGGGTAACACAGGGATTTAAGAAAAGGTGCATAGTTGCATCAGCTGCATGGCAAAGAACCTGCCGTGGCGTTGGAGTTGTTGGTGTGAAGGTCCTGGGGAGAGCCCAGTGCAGGCTGGGGGAGCAGCAGCAGGGACAGGACCCTGGGACTCAGCAGAGCTCTGGCCCCAGAGCAGGGGGAAGCTGCCTCTGCAAGATGTGCCTTCTGTTTTCACAATTCCTTCCAGTAAAGCTCCGTTTGTGTGCTGAGGATCCTCCTGTACTCACATTTTCCTGTTAACATGGCAACACCTCGTGTGGAGGCAGAGATTTTTTTAACTCATCTTTTACTTCTTGTGCAATCTACTAGAACTCGTTTTGCTGGATGAAGTTCTGCTTTGCTTTGTGTCTTTGTAGTATCAAATGTCTCCTGTATTCCCCTTTCTGTGATGAATGTACTTATGAATTAAAAGCCTTGAAGTAAAACATGCTGTGTAACCCCAACAGGGACTGCAAATAATTGTTTATTTACTGCCTTGGTTGGGTTTTTTTTAGAAATAAAAATAGAGTAGGCTCATACCATACACAGGCTTCTGTCAGGCAGGCAGGGAGGCTGTTGCCATGTTCCCAGCTGCAGCATTTCTTCAGGTGGGTGTTGCAGGCTCCCTCTGCAGCAGGTCCAGTGTGCAGGGGCCGTGGAGTCACCTCTGGTTACTGGCAGTGGCCTGGGGCCTCCAAAGCAACCTGTGGCTGTGACCAGGGGCTGCAGCAGTTTCCCCTTTCCACCCCCGAGGAACCCAGCAGCTGCTAGGAACAAAAAGCCCTGGGGCTGTTTTGGGGCTGGGGGAACAGGCTGTAAGCCCTGAGGGCCGAGGGGTTGTCAGCATGGCTTTCTGCTCTGCTCCTGTGGCTGTGCAGCTCCCCTGGGCCCTGCCTGCAGGGGCAGCAGCCGGGCAGCACCACCGTGTCCTGCAAGCACCAGGAATTCACTGCACAAACCATCTTGTCTTTCAGTTGTGCTGATCGGAGACTCTGGAGTCGGGAAGAGTAACCTCCTGTCACGTTTCACACGCAATGAGTTCAACCTGGAGAGTAAGAGCACCATCGGGGTGGAGTTTGCCACCAGGAGCATCCAGGTGGACGGGAAGACGATCAAGGCGCAGATCTGGGACACGGCGGGGCAGGAGCGGTACCGGGCCATCACCTCGGCGTGAGTGCCACTCCTCAGCCTGCCAGAGAGGCTGGCAGGGCTGGGGCAGAGCTGGGGTCATGGGGAGGGGATTAGTGAAGCCTGTCTGGGACAGGTGACAAAATCATTCCAACAGGCTTCAGTGTAGATCCGAGTCATAAGGTACCAATTGCTTTGGCATTCTTTGGCTAATATAATGAAAGTAATTTTTAGGTTCTGGTGATATAGAAAACAAAATGACAGCTTCAATCAGAAGTGTGGGGAATTCTGGTTTGAGTCTGATGGTTTGGGTTTGTTACCTGCCCTGGATGTGCTGTTTCCATCAGGTGGAAGGAGTGTCCCCCCTGGTGGAAGCTGGGTGCTGTTTGGGATTGTTGTGCTCACCATAACACCCGTGGCTTCTGGTCCCCAGTGCCCCCTCAGTCTTGAGACTGAAGGTATTTTTGGGACAGTCTGCGGCCATAAACTCCCTTGAAATTTCAATGACTTTGAATTAGTCACAGCCCTGAAAATGAGGTCCAAGAGTGGAGCTGAGTAATGGGTAAGTAGGAAGGGGACCGTGGTAGTGCTGACTGCAGCAGGAGGCACGTCCCTGTGGAGGACAGGGCTGCTGAGAAGCTTTCATGTGTGGCACCTTGTTCACTCAGCATCTGAAGATGCAACCTTTGGGAGTATGTTTCCACACAGGTAGAAAAAGATCTTTTAGAGGTAAAAAAGCAAATCCTGTTGGCAGCCCTGGTTATCCAGGGTGTATGCTGATCAGTGAGTTGGAATTTTTTAGTGTCACAGATGTTTTCAAAGGTACAAGCTTGTTTCTGAATTGTGCAGAGATTGAGCCATTTGTATTAAACTCAAGGTGAGGGGAACCTTTTTCATGGAGATTAATAGGGTCAGGCAGAAAAACAGAAGAGCATGGAGCACAGAGGGAACAATCAGTGGGGAAGGAATGCAGACCCAGAGTAACACAGGAACAGATGTAAGTGGTGATTGGAAATTACATTTTTTCCATAATTCTTACCATGTTTTTCATAATTTCTTAATGACCCTTAGCTTCTACAGCAGTAAGAACAATTCTAGCAGCAAAAACTGCTGTCTGAGTCTGCTCCAGCAACAGACTTGGCTGATGGGAACCAGCGTGCCCGTGGTGCTGTGGTCCTGCCTCTCCTTGGTGCTGGCACAGGCTCCTGCCCCACGCATTGCTGGGCCAGTCCAGCTTGCTCAGCCAGCACAGCTCCAGCCAGCAGCGAGCAGGGAGTGTTGTCTGCTGCCCTGCTGCCCTGAGCTGGTTCAGC
>NW_008590932.1:7285-8057 GCF_000691845.1 Merops nubicus
ATGGGTGCTGGCAGAGCAGAGGAGCAGTGGTAGGGCTGTGTGGAAGGCAGATTAGGACATCATAGGGTTGCTGATCCAGGCTGGCTTGTGCTTTCCTGAGCCCTTAGCTTGAGCTGAGATGGACCCAAGCCTGCAGTGAGGGAGCAAACTCTGTCCTCATGCTATGGGCTTGTGGATGAGTTTCAGCATAAGCCCAGAGTCATCCTCTGGTTTTTAAGAGGGATGGGAGGTATTTGAAAGATCAGCAACAAACACTGACACGTTACTAAGGACTGTTTGCCTAGCAGATAGACAAACTACAACTTCACAAAAACCTTCTAGCAGAACCAGTGCTTTGAGAGTTCCCTTGCACACTGTTTTAACAGACTAAAAATCTCATGGCTTCTTCAGTCCCTTCAGCATTTTGTTAAATACATTGGAATTTTTTAGGAATGCCATTAAATAATCCCTGCATTTGGAACTTGGTTTTAGGCCTAAACACCTCCCCCCCTCCCCTCCAGGAACAGTATATGCATCAGCACAACTCTTTTTCAAAGCAAAGGGAATGTTTTCACCTTCTTGGCAGTAAGCAGAGCCAGGCACCAGGTTTGTTGGTGTGCTGGAGCTCAGATGGAGCTCACTCTAAGGAACATGCCTTGGGTGAGATTTAACAAGGCCAAGGGCTGGGTCCTGCACTTGGGTCACAACAGCCCCAGGCTTGGGGAAGAGTGCCTGGAAAGTGCCTGGCAGAAAAGGACCTGGGGGAGGGGGTGGACAGCTGGAGATGAGCCAG
>NW_008590932.1:8265-12165 GCF_000691845.1 Merops nubicus
GAATTTCTCTCCTGGCAGAGTGGTGAGGGGTTGGCCCAGGCTGCCAGGGAGGAGGTGGTGCTCGAGAACTGTGTGGCTGTGGCACTTGGGGAGGTGGTTTGGTGCTGACGGTGGCGTTGGGTTGGTGGTTGGGCTGGATGACCCTCTCCAGCCTCGCTGACTCTGTGCTGGTTTCAGGTACTACCGCGGCGCCGTCGGGGCTCTGCTCGTCTACGACATTGCCAAGCACCTCACCTATGAGAACGTGGAGCGCTGGCTGAAGGAGCTGAGGGACCACGCAGACAACAACATCGTCATCATGCTGGTGGGCAACAAGAGCGACCTGCGCCACCTCAGAGCCGTGCCCACCGACGAGGCCCGGGCCTTCGCAGGTGCTGCTCCTGGGCTGCTGCTCCTGGGCTGCTGCTCAGCCCCTGGGGCGAGCTGGGGTCATGATGTTGTTGTCCAGGGCTGAACTTTCACCTCAGGGTTTGGTTTTTTTAGCCTAAAAAAAAAAAAGGGTGTTTAAGATGTCTTTTTTTTTTAAATGAAAATGCCTTGGCTTGTTAAGCAGCATGTGTGGATGGTTGGTGGTTGGGTTTTATGGTTTTTTTTTAAATCTAGTGGTAATACATGTTTTTGAGACACTGTCCTTGAGCTGCCTGATAGCTGAAGATTAAACACTTCCTCCAGGAAGGCTGGGAACAGAAGGGAAAATGCTACAATATCACTATAAAACATCACAACACAACATGTCTTTCCTTCCTTCCTAGAGGCCTGCTTCTGCTGAGTGCCTGTCGGAGGGGACAGCTGCAGATGAGCAGTGCAGCTTCTCTTAGTGCTGTAGTTTCTTCTCCAGAGCACTGATGTGTGTCGTAGTGTCACCTAGTTTCATTCAAATGCAGACACCATCAGACCTGGAGATTATCTGTAGTTGGGAGAAATCAAGTGGGTTATGAGAGCTGCTGCCACTGCGTTATTTCTCTCTCTCCCTTATCTTGGCAGAGCACTGGTCAGATATTCTTTTGGCCTTATAGGCTTGGGGATGTTCTGCTTACCTGTGTGTGGTTGTGAAGCTTGGAGGTGGAATTTAAATGTATAGACTTTAAAATCCTCCTAGAAATATTACTAGGGCTTCCTTAAACATGTTCTGATGTTTGCTAGTAAGCAAGTACCCTGTAGGTAGTAAAACCTCCATGAATTTTCACATGCATGAGAGGTGAAGTCTAAGAGAAGCAGAACAAGTTAGTTGGGCACCTTGGTGCATTATCACTTGGGTCACTTGTTTTCACATCTTATTTTTTTCCCCCCTGACGTCCTACTAAGGCCTGTTTTAAACAGCTAGTGATGGTCCAGGTGTTGCTGTTCAAGTTCTGTGATGGAAATTTGCCTATTTCTGGGCAGATGGCACAGCACTGTTCTAGGTGTGATGTTTGGGTGTTAATCACAATCTTGTTTTAAGTAAAAAAAATACATCTTTTGTGTTGTAAGAGGAAAGAAGGAAACAGACTGTGTTATGAGGGCTTTTATTGTAATTTGGAGGTGGGGTCTGATCAGGAAAGCAAAGGTCTGTTTATCTTTTGGGGGTTGCAGAGGAGAATTGTGACCCCTGTAGCAGGCAACAGGCTTCTGCCTGTGCTCTTGCTCAGCTCTAGCTGGGATCTGCAGTCCAAAATAGTATTGCATTGCTTGACTGAAAAAGGGCTGTAGTGAGGAAGATGTTCTCACACCATGGAGAGGCAGTGGTCAGAACTGACACTGCTGACACTGGCAGCCAAATAAATGATGCCCCAAGTTGTTCCAGGCATAACAGAGGGGGGGGAAAAAAATGCTGTGCCCTGGCTGATTTGGCCTAAAAATAAAAGGGAAAGCCTGAAAGTAAAGGCTAAATAAGATGCTACTAAAGTTTCTAACTGAACCAATTGTTGTTTATTTCAGAAAAAAATAACTTATCTTTTATTGAAACTTCTGCTCTGGATTCAACAAATGTAGAAGAAGCCTTCAAGAACATCCTTACAGGTATGGCTCGTTGTGGGTTCAGAGGGGCTTCTGGATCTCCTTCACAGGCACGTTTTGCAGTTCCTTGGAGTGTTTTGGGAATGGTGGTTAATCTGCAAGCCTTCTAATCTTACCTTTCTGTTCTGCCTCCCACCCTACACACATACCTTCCTGCCCAAGAATCTGGAGGTTTCTAGTCTCCTGATGTTGCCTAAATTCAAGCTCTTGCAGTAACACTGTTGTGGAGGCACTGATAGTCCTGTGCCTGCACAAAACCCAGGCACTGAAGCCACAGCCATGCTAGGAAATGAAATGTTCCAGTGTGTTCTCTAGCACCAAAGCAGACTGGTACGTAATATTTTTGTCCAGACTACCGAACTCTTGTAGGCTGATGGCAAGGCTTGTGGGTGCACCAGCAGCACATCTCCAGGCTGGCTGCCTCCTGGAGTGTCTCTGAGATGTCCCAGGAGTTGTCTAAGGACGTTTGATAGTGGTCACAGGCCAAAGTGAGGCCAGGGCTTATGATTTCCACTGAGAGTGTTCCTCAGCATGTGTAACTGCTGCAGATGTGGCTACTGAGTGCACAGTGAGCTGGAGCCTCAGGCTTGTGTGTGTGAGTGCTGTGTGGCTCATGGAGTAGTTCTGCTGCATGTAGTATCAGAGGTGCTGCAGGCAGTGCAGGCTGAGGGTGAGAATTTCCATTACTTCAGGTGGAGCTGTTGCCTGGGTGTATTTGCTTGTCCATGGAGCAGTAGGGTGCTGCCCATGAGGCCTAGTATTCACCAGGAAAGCTTCCTTACTGTAGGTACACCAGGGAGTCTCCTCCCTGTGCTAAGCAGTGGCCAGAGCACCTCTGTTGGTGGGCTGGGGGGGTTTCCAGCTGGTGTTCTGAGCTGAGCACTCATTTGGCCTCTCTGGAAGAGTGCAGCACGTGGGGGAACTTGCTGATTGCCTTCAAAGTGAGGCTGGCCAAGAAGAGTGAGTTGTGTGGTCATGAGGTAGGAGGAGGAGGAGGAAGGACAGGGCTGAAGTGCTGAGGATATGTGCTGGGGGATATGTAGCCTGCAGGCAGCAGATGTGGAAAGCACCCAGAGCAAGAGAGATGCTTCCAATAATCTCTGCTTATCTCTGTGTGGTTACTTCAGGTGGGGTGGGTAACTTTTCCCACAGTTGGGGTTTGTTCTGACCTCCCTCTAATGTCAGGCAGACTGTAGTTTGTGTGTCAGTGCTGTATGCTCCAGCACTTTGTGTCCAGGGGGTGTGTTATGGCACCAGCCTGAGGTGACTCTGCTTTCTGGGCAGCTCTGTGCCTGAGCTGACCCTTGGAAGCAGAGTCCTGGGATGGGTGGTGCTGTCACACCCAAGGGTGTCTGAAGGAAACAGCAGGGGCCTGCAGGGCACCTGAACTGGAGCTCACAAAGCCTGAAAAACTTGGGACATCTTTGTTTTCAGAGACTCTGCCTTCCACTCAGGAGTGTGGCCAGCAGGTCAAGGGAGGTGATTCTCCCCCTTTGCTCTGCTCTTGTGAGACCCCACCTCAAATACTGTGTCCAGTTCTGGTGTCCCCACCATAAAAGGGACTTAGACCTGTTGGAATGAGTCCAGAGGAGGCCAGAAAGGTGATCCAGGAGCTGGAGCATCTCTGCTCTGAGGACAGGCTGAGGGCACTGGGGTTGATCAGCCTGGAGGGGAGAAGATTCTGGGGGAACCTTTGAACTGCCTCAAATACCTGAAGGGAACCTCCAGGAAGGCTGGAGAGGGACTTGTCACAAGAGTGTCCAGTGACAGGACAAGGGGAGATGGTTTAACCTGCAGGAGAGCAGGTTGTGACTGGATCTTGGGGAGTTCTTCATTACCAGGGTGGTGAGACTCTGGAGATTGCCCAGAGAGGCTGTGGATGGCCCCTCCCGGGGGGGGTTAAGG
>NW_008590932.1:12213-12761 GCF_000691845.1 Merops nubicus
TATGCCCTTTCCTGGAGGTGTTCAAGGCCAGGCTGGATGAGGCCCTGAGCAACCTGGTCTGGTTGAGAGGGGCCCCTGCCCATGGCAGGGACCATGATCTGAACCCTAGAGATCAGATGATCTCTGGGGTCCCTTCCAACCTAAGCCATTCTATGAATCCATGTTCTGCAGTAGTCCTATCTCAAAATACTGTTTGAGGTGACAGGGAAGTTGATGTCTCAAAGCAAAGTCTTCTACTCCTGGAATTAATTAGTTGGTAATTGGCAAAACTGTTAAAATTTTTATCTAAACAGGCAGAGGACTATCAAACAGGTGTTGGGTTACTGTTGGACCTCCAGCTGCCCCGTGAAAATCTTGTCCTCCTGAGGGGAAAATACCATCTAATTTTTTAGTGTGTTTGTTGTCTCTTGAAAAGCTCTTCTAAGATCCATACTGTGAAGATGAAGAGTTGGCAGGATCCAGTTCCTGACTGTTGCTTACCATAGCTGAACTCTAGAGCAGTCACATCCCTGTGGGAGGTACTACCCTGTGTGCTGGTTTGTGACATT
>NW_008590933.1:0-1806 GCF_000691845.1 Merops nubicus
ATAATTAATTTATATTTAATAATTTAATTTTTATATGCATCTAAAACCACTTCAGAAACAATGGCAAGTACCATTATATCCCATTTTTCAGCACAAAAATGAAGGCACAGGGGCAGCTACCCTGGTGCCTTTGAAGTCAATGGCAATGCTGGTATTGACTCGGAGCTAGGACTTCTTACAGAAATCTAGGTCACCCAAGACTGCCTTTCCAGTCGTCTAGAGCCCCATTTCCTTGCATCCTTAAATGGATAGAAAGCCACAGTCAGTTTCTATCTATGCATTTCAAAACAGGTAGGCTCAAAAATTTATGGTCTGTGGAGACTGGCGGGGGGGGAAAGGCTTCCATGTTGTGATAAATGTTGGGGTTTCCTTACTAAATGGTAGGTAAAGATGGAATATGACACTACACGGAACAGTGAATTGGCATCTCCTACTTGTTTGCTTGCTGGAAAAGGCCAAAAATAAGAGGAAACTACAACATGTACTTCACCAGTGGAATTTAGTACCTATAAATAACTTCAATGTAATTTCAAGGGATTAGCACGCTTCAGAAAAGCATTGGTTTTTATATCAAAGGTGGGATCTCTACAGTTACATTAGAGACAATAAATAATAGAATACAAGTTTTAATATGCTAAAGCATAATATTACCATACCTAGAACATGCCATGTGTTACATTCAAGGCTGGTTGCTGTCCTTACTGTTCATTAAAAACCTTTGCCTCTCTCTTTCAGGTGACTGTTTAGAACCATCACCAAAGACAAGATGCAGTATTAAGTAAACAGAGTGATTCGTTATGGTTTAGAGGCAGAGCTGAAGTGAAGAGCTGAGAATTGCTTCCCTGCTGTCTGGGAGCTTTCAGAAACTCCGAGTTATCTTCATCTGGTCTTGTTCTTTCATTCCTCTGAAGATAATGTTAAAAATCGTGCTATCGTGCTATGACTTCCACATACCAAGCTCTTTGATTTTCTTTGCTTGTATAAGGAAAGCACACCTATTTTGCAACAGAGCTGAAACGGAGAGAACACAGAACTATTCTGTACAACTCCAGTTACCTATGGAATTTTGAAGAGAAAAGAAGATATAAGTGAAATATGAAGGGAAGAGGAGGAAGCTATGGTTAGGCAGAAGGTAATGGTCCTCGCCGATGTGTGTGACAAGGGCCATTAGCTTATGGTCTGTGAGGATAAATCAGCCCTGCTTCTGCACTGTGTACAGTGGTACCCACGGAGTGCGGTTCCAGGTGGAGCAGTGCCACTGGCTCTGTCACCACTGCCACCTCCTGAGCCCTGCGACACCAGGGCTGTGTGGGGACTGGTCCCACTGCAAACCCAGCACTGTTTTGTGCCCTCAGCCCTTTTGCAGGATGTAGAGATTGTAGCTCAAGGTACCACAGACATGTGGCTATGGCCCCAAGTAGTTCTAGAGTATCCATGCACAGCAGTCTCTTTTTATCATCTACCCACCATATTTCTCAATCTTTTTTTTTTTTTCTTTTTTTTCTTTTTTTTCTGGCATGACTGAAACAAAAAGCAAAAAGTGCCTCTACATTTAGATTTCCTGATTGTTATGAAGAACCCACTTCACAGTGGTTCCAAGAAAACATCATGGGCTGAAACAGTTTCTGAGAGCATGACGTGCCAGCCATAATGGATGTTTGATTCTGCAGGCTAGCCATGACCATCCCTGACTGATTTAAAGATCTTCAAGAAGAATTCCCTCTGCCCAAAGAAATCCATTCCACAGTTTTCAACATCCCCCTCTGACAACCAGGATTTCAAATCCCTTTATCTGGAGGCAAACAG
>NW_008590933.1:1822-18589 GCF_000691845.1 Merops nubicus
TGAGCTGATGTTTTTGCCAGCTGTTAAGGGCCACATGCGAAAAAAAAAAAAAAAAAAAGTCAGTGACATCTGGTCAGCACTGATATTTCCTAACAGAAGTATTTGTTTCGGGGTGGGGAAGGGGTGGTGGGGGTAAAGAGAAATACCATCTCCATGCACCCCTTTGCCCCCTTCTGAAAAGTGAAAGCGATAACATTGACCACAGCAACTGGAACAAAATTTGCAATTTACATCATGGGGAAACAGTGACATTACATTAGCCCATATTACACAATGGTTGAACAGTTGCTTTCACACACTAAGCTTTCAACTTTAACTTTTTTTTCCCCTTAAGCTACACAATGGATTTTTTTGCTGAGTTGGAAAATATCAGGAGACAGGCAGAAAGCCTTCCTTTTGTTCCTTCATCCTGCTGAGCACCTCATCATAAAGATTTTTTTCCCTTCTGTTTTGCTTTCCCAACTTCCTTTCCCCTTTTCACCCTCCCCGATTTTTTTTGTCAAATAAATTGACTAATTAACAGCATGACTTCTTTCCATGAAATTGTAAAATCACCTCCTTCGACTTTATGAAGGTGGTAACACTGCATCCTGGTTTGTTTTTGGGAAGCAGACTTGTATACTACCTTCTCAGTGCTTTGCTTCAAGTGATGGTTTTCTTGGGCCTCAGACTGGAAGACAAGTTGACTTTAGTTCAAGAGTAACTTCAGCTCTCTCTTTCTCTTTTGGGCCTTTTCACGGAAGTACACCCAGCTCAAGCCAGTAGATAATAGAAATCCCAGAATGGAAACATATAAAAAAAGTTGTTTCCTGGGGTCAACAAAGGACAGGAAAAGAGCCAACAATTACTTAAATAAACAGTATTCAGAGAAACAAAAAAAAAAAAAAAAAAAAAAAAAAAAAAAAAAAAAAACATCCCTGAACAAACTGGGGGAACAAAATATTTAAAAAAAAAAAAAAAAAAAAAAAAAAAAAGAAAGAAATACATGCCTGTACAAACTGAGGGAAGCAATAGTTTAAAGCAACCAAGTGCTCATTCTGCTGAAGTTTGAAGTTCAATACTGTTAGGAAAAGGAAATCAAAACCAAATAAAATTCAGAGGGCACTTATTCTCAGAAAAACATCTCTCTCCCTTCTCACCTCATAATAATACTCTACTTTTTTATAACACTTTTCATCCTAAGCACAGTAATGACTGCAGGGTGGACATTTCCTGGGGATTAATGACTAGCTGAAGGTTAATGATTTTCTGCTGCACCTCAGACCAACAGCTCCTCTTGACTTGTCAGTAACTCTTCAAAAATAATCCCTACATCTCAGCTGTTACTGCTTATTAAGATTAGGAATAGAAGAGTGGTAGAATAATCGGGTTTTGTACCATATAGTTATCTTAGAAGTAGCATGGCAGGAGAGAAAGTAGAGAGATGAATAATGTGTTTAAGCTGCAAGAGAAAGGTGCAACATGGGGAATTCAGTATTTGGTTACTAATGACTACTACTACTGTCAATGTGGCAAAAATCAACCATCCTAGCAATCACCCTAGGCATTTCTGGCTTCTCAGAGAAACCGCAGGGCAACTGCAGGGGAGAACAGACAAACAGCTTTGCCCTACTGGGAGAAAATTCTTCGCCTTCATATCCACAGTGGTCAAGGAAAAATCCAGGCTTGACCCTAGGTAGATGATCTGTGAATTCAAAGTGTGGGAAGCCATTAGCTCCCCAGCACTGGCTCAGCTGGCAGAGGAAGCTGTCCTCTGAAAGTTTCCTGGCTGGTAAAATTTAATGCTCTTTTGCAGTGTGAAGGCAGGAGACAGGACTCGGAGAAATCTGTGAGAATGGTGAGTCTCAAGGCCCTGCATAAGGAAGGACATGTGAGGACGTTCCATTTATTTTCATTATCCCTTTGGGCTGTGCCTCCTACATTTCCCTCTGAGCTTTGGTGTTAAGAGACTGGCTCTCTGCCCACAAGGTGGGTGAGGTGCTCTGAGACAACCCATCTGATATGTTAGACCCAGAGTCTCCATTAAAGGAAGGAGCCCTAGCGCTCTTGAATAGCTACTTCCAGAAACACAAAACCTATCAGAATACATGTCAGGATCAGCTGAGCCACTCAATTCTATCTAATCTTCTTCCTAATTGTAATCTCTTCTTGGAAATGTGAGTTCAAATGGGTGAGATGTTTAAGGGCAAGTGAGAAGAGGTATACATATGCCTCCAGATTACTATGGTGTGACTTCATCTTATGAATCCGTGTGAATGAAGTCCATGTCTTGCAGAAGACCAGTAAAAAGCCAGAGGTCCTTAGCGCTGAAGTCTTCAAACCAAGACTTCAATGGCACACTGGTTTACTCTGGCTGTATGTGCAGAGGCCGTCTTTGCTCTTCCTGAAAGACATGGTGTACTCTGAATCAACACAAAAAGGTTCCAGAAAAAGTCCCCCTTGACTCTAGTATTTGGAATGACTAAACAGATTTTTAAAAATCTATTTATTAAGCCACCTAGAAATAAAGAAATGAAGCAATAAAAGTCATGAGAATACTTCAGTTAGGGCACGATAATATGCAGATATATATTTATCTACATCTAGATATCTCTGTCTCTGGATCTGGACACATCACCGTATTCTGTTTCGTTCTGTTAACTCCTCTAAGATTTTTTCTTTTACTTAATGAAACTGAACTGTTCCTTCAGATATTTTTGCAACTGTCTTACCTTAAACTGTCTTACCTGTCAATTCCTGAGGCAGCTAGCAGCAGCTATTATCTTCCTCAGGGCTCCCCTGCCTACTGTTTATTTTCAGAGAATCATAGAATCATAGGGATTGGAAGGGACCTCGAAAGATTATCCAGTCCAACCCCCCTGCCAGAGCAGGGTCACCTAGAGTACATCACACAGGAAGGCATCCAGGCGGGTTTTGAATGACTCCAGTGAAGGAGACTCCACAACCTCTCTGGGCAGCCTGTTCCAGTGCTCCGTCACCCTCACAGTAAAAAAATTTTTCCTGATATTCACCTTGAACCTCCTATGCTCCAATTTGCACCCATTACCCCTTGTCCCATCGTAGGTCATCACTGAAAAAAGCTTTCACAGTCAGGAGAGGGGTCTGGCACTCCTGGATCATAGTTCCTACACTGCGCAGAAATGAGGACAAGATTTTGGGTTAACTGCTTTGCTCCAACGTCCTCATCTTCTAAAAGAGAATTGTCACACTTCTGCTTCTTGTGGTGGTGTTGATGAGTACCTGAACATTAGCATGTCAATTATTGCCTCCAAAATAAAGTAGAAATAGTAATGGGATCAGTTCTATCAAGAATTAAGTAGCAACCTTACAGAGACTGCAAACAGTCCTTCAGAGAGCACACAACACTCAAAGTATAGTATAATCAGCACTTCAGGTGCAATGGCTTGGGAAGAAAAGTGTTGCATAATTGACTGTAAGTGGTGAGGCTCAGCTGCGAGTGGCAGTGAAAGCTTTTTCGATTTCTTTTTCTTTTGGAGTTCTTTGAGAGTAATCAGAACTATTTATTTAAATTGTTGATATTGTGTGGTTGAATTTCAATGTTATTGCCACTGAATCAGCATTGAATTATAGTGTCACAGGTCGACTGAACATGAGAGCAGAGTTAGCAGGTGATCTGAAGGAAGAGAAACACTTCCACAGTAATGAAAATGAAGCTAGTCAGATCAGGAAGGTTGCTCAGAACTGTACTTAACTTCATGAAGAGCAACCCAAAAGGTGTGCTAACAACTAAGCAAATATTAATCTTATTTACATGACTCATTCAACTATAGCACCCCGAGTCACTAGTGAAGGATCAGGTACTAAAACACAGTAAAGGCATAGGACAGGATTGAAATTACCTCTTCCAGAACCTTATACAAGAACTAAACAAGACTAAGGCACAAAGAGATTAATTTAGAAATCTAGTTCCCCATTGCTGGGGAGGCACCTAACATCAATCAGCTTCTGAGCTTTGGACCACATTTCCTGAAATTCCCCCTTTGCCACAGGAGCCTTACAATCCTGAGGGCAGGCACTTGCTTCCAGGCCAAGCTCATTGAACTTTGGAGACACCTATGTTCTGTCTGAGTACCCTGTCAAGGCTGATCTCCTGGTGTGTATGGATCATGCTTAATGCAACCCATGAGCACTGAAGTCCTTAACAAAGGATGCTAAGTGTGGTAGAGCAGTGGTTGCTTATCTCACTGAAGTGCTGGGGTTAAACCTCCAGCCCTGAATGAGGGATGGCATATGGATGATGTCCACAAACAGGCAAGAAAGACCCTCCTGACTGGTTTTCACCCAGGGTCTGGCCAGCCTTGGGTGAGAACTGATGAGGAGATCACCACCAGGTGCCCTCACCTTCCACATTAACTTGGAGGTGGGGGCAAGAAGCCACCTCTATAAGAGCTGAGTGCTTGCAGTGGGTTTGGGAGGTCTGGCTGTACGGTGTATGAGCTGTGTGAGGGCTCTGGTTGTTGGAAGGGCACCCTGGTTCTTCATGGCAAATGGAGTTTCCAGGATGGCAGAACAAGATTGTGAGTCTCTTTAGGAAACTTCTACATAATCAGACTGATTGCCTGGGTCTTGCTGTCTCCCACAGTTTGGTTCCACAACCAGCTCGCTCCCTTCTTCACATCCCTTGCAGTGAGTGAGTGCATTGACTTGTTCCTCCCTTTGTTTGTCTGGCACTTTGGATCTGTGGTGTACCATGTGGTAGTGGAGGGAGGACTTTGGTTGTTGGTCTTCCTGTTAATGATATCACTTTGTTGGGCAAGTGGTCAGCAGAAGATTCACTGAGCACACAAAGATAAACAAAAATATGAATGTAGAAGGATGAAATGTATGATTTACAGTCATAACAGGTTGCTGATCAACCGGCAGCAGCTAAAGTGAAGCAAATGATCTTTTTCAGGGGAGGAGTTAGGAAACTTGTAGGGGAGGAAGGTAAATATATTTCTACATTGTCCATCCAGATGAGAGTACAGTTGAAGATGAAGCCATTCATGCAAAATGTAGATCACCCATAATCTGTGATGGTCAAGCTGATAGCCAAAATAAATTGAAAAATAGTCTAGTTAATGGAGTGAGAAAGCAAACTCTACTTTGAAGGAAGTAAAGCCTGGCCTATCCAAACCAGAAACAAACTCAGATAACTTCTCGGAAGTTTGGATGGCAAGTTCTGAAGAATGAGAACGTGTTGAAAAAAAGCCTGCTGGGGGCAGTTTGCCAGGCAAAAGTATAGTTGAAGAGCTATTGCCATGACAGCTCAAGAGTGAAAGAGTTTTGCATAAGAAAACTAGGCCTGACTTTGCAACACCTCACAAGCAAGTGAGGATGAGCACTAGCAGAGGCTATTTTGGGTTGCGGAAGGTCTTCAACAGATATTTCCCATTTTGCTCTTCCTCTTTTCCTCTGGATGCTTTCTGCTCCCCAGCTGTGATGCAGGGAGCCTGACACGGCCGCAGGGTCAGCTTCAGCAGGTGAGATCAAAGTGGGAAGGCAGGCGCAGCCCCACACTGTGCTCCCTGCCCAGCGCCTCTTCATTAGCGGGGGCGCAGTCCAGCCACGGCTGCGATTCCTGGCAGATACGCGCTCCTGGGACCGAACCCTTCCGCAGCGAGCTTTGCAGAAACACAATGGGGGTTTCTGCTCCTTGCTCTGGCCTGTCATCTTTTCAGTGGTTGCAAGTAACAAAAGAGAAACGTGTGTGTGCGGGTAGAGAATACCGTGTTTTAGAGTAGGTGGATGGGGTCACGGCGCGTGTGCACGGCCCGAGTGGCAGTGTACGCCTGCAGCAATGTGCACTTACAATTAGTTGAATTTCACTGTGTTGGAGATGGAAGCTGACAGGCCACCACACAAAACCTCCCCGCAGCCAGACTCATGCTGAGATCCAGAGCGGAAAAGGATTTTAACTGAAAGGCTTTGAAGGCTTTAAATATGGAGGCAGTGAATTCATGCACTGTTTACCTTTGCAGGCCGGGCTTTGACTCTGTCTTTCATTTTGTTTTAATGAACTAGGTGGTCTCCTGTAATTCCCAATTACTGCAAAACTCCTATCCCCTAAACCCCATAGCTTACAAGTTATGAATATTCACTGAGGCTCACCCAAATTCTGAGGAGGTGACAATATTGTAGTATTTAGAAAGAGCTCAAAGCAGGTATATCCTAACGGAACTGGCTATTACATGGGTGTAACAGCTTCTGAGCAAGCATGTGCCGATGACTGGGGCAATGAATTAGAGACCAGAGGTCTCAGCCACTGTGGAAGTTTCTGTTTCCAAGTGAAATGCTGTTCTTCTGTTTGCAGCCTATTTATTCCAGTACTGAACTAGTCTCTGAAAGATCAAATTATTCAGAGGAAGGTCAGAGACCTTATGGGTGCACTTCACCTCTGGCTCAAGTTTCTACCTGCCCCTGAACATTTTGCTCTGGTTTGTATTCTAAGAGTTGAAGACTATTATATAACATACATGTACATTTGAGGTTTACCAATTGATGTGATATGAATGACATTCCTCTTAATATAATTCCTCACCTTTCTGTGAATCACCAACCTTATATCCCACAGTATACTGTGGAGACAGGCTCATCCCACAAACTATCCCTCCCAGCTCTGCCCTTTCTCTTCCTTGCCTGTGGCAGGACATTCACCCCAGCTCTTTACCCACAGCAGCAAAATTCACCTTACACCTATCCTACTGGCAGATCTCTGAGCAAAGTGAGTTTGGATTAAACAGAGAAAGGATCCTAGGGAGCACGAGACTCCAGCCAAAACCAGCTAGCTCAGTTGTCATAACACATCTCTCACTTTCAGTCCTCCAAGTGCTTGCTCTTCATCCTTCTGCCTAAGGACTGACTCAGGCCAAGGTGGGACCAGTGTCAGATTATTACAACTTCCTACTGCCTTCCAAATCATTTCAGCTAGCAGGAAGGTGACAGCTCCCTTTTAGATAACCTTGAATAGTCCCACTATTCAGACTATGAGCTACAAGGGAATTCTGTGCACAGACAGCACAGTGGTCAATGTTCATTAGTGTCTAGATTGAAGTTGCTAAGTTCCCAGGTGCTTTCTTTCCCTGACAGGAATATGGAAGATCACCAATGAAAATTGAAAAGGAATTGTTTCCATGCAAACACATCACTTATTTCTTTCCATCTCTAGAGATAATGGAGTAGAGGGTATTTGTGCCATTGCCAGCCTTCTGCACATATTGCCTCTAGCCATGATCTGCCTGATGATGGAAAGGAAATTGTGGGACCTCAGAAGAGCACCACATGAGAGCATCATGTCTTTTTTTTGTGTTGAGGTGTTGCTTTCCCTAGCATCCGGTCTGCTAGACAGCAGTCATGCCCAATGTGGATGTTGAAAAGGACATTTGTGCATACCTGAAAGAGAAGCCCTGTATGGCAATGGCTCAGTTGCACATGGCATGACTTACAAAAATCAGGTCCCTCCTAATATTTTCAGGCTTCTTCTCTTACTTGTCCCTATCCCATGCACCTATGTCTCATAGCTGTAATACTACACAATCTGCTTAGGAAGTGCAATGTCAGGAGCAACTCATTCAGAGGTCAGGAAATCCATATGCAGCATGGATCCTTTCACCTGGAGAGCGCTTGTTGGCATCTTGCCCTCTTATATTTCTGTATGTATCTCTGAAAGGGGAAATAGATCCTGAAAAGGTGGGTTTTCCACTTTGCAAGGCTTTGTTTCGCAGCTTTGCCAGCAGTTCTGACACCCTTTGCTGCTTTTCTTCTTGACTGCAGTAGCAGGCATGTTTTCTTAACTTGTAGAAAACATCACTGGCCAGCACCGTCTGGGCAGACTTTTGAGCACCTGTTAGTGCCCTAGTTAGCAGGACTATCCTGACATCTCTGATGTCCTATGGCAAAATCACTGTTCCCAGGAGGCATCTGAGGGAGACAAGGTGGCTGTGGCTTAAAGTGTAACTGAAAATCCCCCTGCCTAACTTCTTCATAATACATTATCTCCTCACAATAGAGGAGGCATCATCTGCTCAGAGAAACTGCTAAAATGAATGATTAAAACAGTCCTCTCCAGGCATAAGTTTTTATCAACATCTTGAAGTTTGTCTTGTAGTTCTTTTATTATTTTAGCATCTTAGATTCAGCTCACTTTGTCAGGCTCCTCCTCCACAGGAGCTTGTTTCATTAAAAACAAATTATCTGAAAATGTTATTGAAGTCCTTTGGATGTACCTGCATGTGAGTGAGCCCCAATGTCCTTCTGCTGACACCAGTGGGTGTTAGACGTAAGCATCCTTGCTGTTTTGCAGGTGGAATTGTAACTACAGTCCCTCAGGCCCTGGGGACTGGGCTCAGTAGCCTGATGGGTCCTTTCAGAGTCCCATGCTTGCACAGGCACCCTCCCAAGGGGCTGCCAACAAACAGTGGTATCCACCTGCAAAGAACAGCAGGCCTGGGGCCTTACCCACACCCTCCTCAAGAAATCTGTGTTCACAAGGGGTGTTTACCGCTTCAGAGGGCTCCCCTTTGGCCCAAAGTCCTTTGTTAGATAAAGAGCAGATGTGGTGCATGCAACAGCAGTGCCAGCTTCCCCCAGCGTCCCCTAGCACTCACCTGGAGGGAGCAGCTGAACAAGAGGAGGAGGTGGTTCAGCCCTACTGCTTTTTCCATTCTTCAGCCTTTTAGCTAAGCTGGCCTCAAAAAAGTACCAATTACTGCCACTTGTAGCAATGGCCTTGATGATGGGGAGAGCTGTCAGCTGGGAAGTGGACTGACACAACCAGTTCATTTCACATAGGTCAGCAAACAGCCATCAGATTAAAATGATTTTTGTTCGCTATCGACCTGGGCTCGATTGGAACCAGTGACCCGGAGATGAAAGGCTCAGAAAGAAGGGTTTTTATTTTGTGTATGGTCACACATCACTTCTGTCTCCACCTCACTCATTTTCTTGTCCAAAACTCTTTCTTTTCTTTTTCTTTCCTCCACCCCAAAAATTATAAATCCATCCTCTACTCTTTTAATTGCAATGCACCATATGGGGATCTGTTGAGGTTTTGTTAAGGCTTCAGTAATCTATTAGTCATTCTCTCCTTTGTGTTACAAAAGATCTATCCTTCAAGAGGCATGTATTGATTTCAGCATTTCTGCAGCTTGTTTGAGTTTGGAGGGCACTTTGTGAAGTAAAGCAGAGCCTGTTTTGAAATCAACAGTGATAGCAAAATAGCATGAACAGTATCAGGAACAATCTAATAGGGAATAAAACATGCAAACACTACAAGGAAAAGTTAAATGAATAGGAAAGGAATTACAGTGGTAGCCCACATCTCCTCCTTTTGGAGAATAAAGTAATGCTCTCTTGGGTCTGAATTTTCTCTATCCATTTTTAAAACATGGACAACTCTTTAATTCTATCTTCTCACAGACTCCTCTCTCATTTTTTGTTCCTTAGCCTCTCCCTACAACCTATAATTGAAGCTTCTAACTTTTTTGTTGCTGCTGTTAGGAAAAAGAACGCATACTGGGAAGTGAACGTGCTTAGCAATTATTTTTAGTGTTAATATATTGTTCCAGACCCTCTCCTTTTATTCTTTCTTCGAGAGGGCTTCCCTCTCATGTTTGTCTGCATTTAAATCCCACTGTAATAACAGGAATCTCAACATCCTCCTGAATTAGGATCTTTATTGCTTATGGATTTCACAAGATGCTCACAAATCCTAGTTTCTTTTTATCACATGGATAGGTTTTTTTCTCTCTATGCCAGTGTCAAACCAAAGATGAAATAAATGGCACTCGAGTAAGATTTTAGGGCTTATAAAAGCAATACCAACAAATGTGTGAGAATCTATAATGGTTCTCCTTACTATGATCATGACATTAACACCCATTTTTTAAGGAGGGCAAAAAATATCTACATAAAAATGCTACATTCTCTCTTCTCTGAAATGAATAGTGCAGATATGTTAGCCCACTACTTAAATCAATGTAATTTTCAGGCATTCAGAACAAGGCATTTTCCTAGGACCATATCCCCGTGTAAAATTCATTATCTGTGATAAACTATTCATTTTGATTAAACCTGTAATCCGTCCCCTAAAACACTGGTTATTATCATCCTTGCTACAGTTGAGCAGTACCATCATCATCCTCACCACCATCATTACCATATGAATCACTGGTAATAACTGATTTTGTTGGGATAATTGCTTCTTTGTCATGTCTGCTGTTGCATTTCCAGCACATGGGTGATGGTTGAAGATCAGGAATGGGCAATAGTGAATTCCTCCAGAATTTAGCTCACGGAAGTCTGCAGGCACAAGTCCTTATTCTGAAGCTTTTACCACTGACAAGCTGGAGCTGGCTAACAATGGCCTTTGGATCTTTAAAGGGAGAATTCTTGCTCTTTTTTGAGACTAAGCCCTTTTCATTCAGGTCACAATGAAAACATAGACCCCAGAAAAATAGTCCTGGAAGGCACCTTTGGAGATCATCAAGCCCATAACACTGCACCAAGGCAGGACCAGCTCTACCCATGTGATATATCTTCCTTCTTGAGAGATATTTTCCAGTTTCTTCTTTAAGGCCTTCAGTGTCGCATATCCTGCAATCACTCCCAGCAACCCAGTCGAGTGTTTCACTGTCACAACTGTCAGAAAACTCTCTTAATGTAGCCACCTCAACTTAGTCAGCGTTCACTCATCTTCTTTGGGCTCCCTCCAGTTTCTGTGCATCTCACTTCAACAGCGATACTCAAATTTGCACAGGGAATGAATGGTGGGCTAAGTACAGGACTGTCTTACACTGACAATACCTGCTGTAAAGTCAATATATTTATTTATAGCATATATGATATAATACCGCATACATTATGGTTTTTATTATTATTATACATATTATGAAAATAAATTATATTCTCATGTTCATACAAGCCAGATTAAAACAGCAGTGGCATTATACATTAAGAGCAGCTTGACTCAGTCCTGGCATAGGGCTGGTACCTGTGGCTTTACCAGTTGTGTGTCTTAGGAAGAACATTATTCTGTCCTTGAAAAACTGCTAGGTTAAATTATGTTGCCTCATTCGCCAGAGAATTCACTTCCAGCATTTTGAAAGATTTTAACCCTTGTTTTTGTCTAACATTCTACAATGAATTCTAGAACCAGGAGTGTTTCTGATGAATTGTACAGGAATAAGTTTTGCTGAGATGTCTCAGGCAATGGATTTCTGCTCATCTCATGCACACAGAGTATACTGAACACATTATTGCAAGATGTGATGGCTGTGTGGCACTCTGCTTGCACGGTGAGGTAGCTGGGCCACGGCAGCTCCAAACTGGAAACTGTGGCCAGAGGGATACTGAGCCTTTGCTAAGAAGTCCTGTTGAAAGATGCAGGAGAAACCACCTTTGATCCATGAAGCACTAATACAGCTGTATGACCACTAGAACAAAGTTTCCTTGGTTTTGACCAGGGAAGAAAGAGTTTGTGCTTGCCCATGCAGCCTGAGCTTGTGTCATCCTACAAAGCTTTTTGCAGCCAAACCCTAAGACAGTGATGCAGAGTCTAGGTATTTCTTTAATATGTTCTGATTCATTTCAAAAACTCTGGCCCCTGGAGCTTTTCTGAAATACTGTCTAACCAGTTGTTTCCCAGCCTGAGCACAGCACACCATCGGCTGTCCAAGGAACTGGTTCACGGAACAATCTTCCCTTTAGAGTGTGTTCAGCTAAAAGGTGAATGTTTAAGGTACCTTGTGACTGATAGAAAGGTGAATGGCTGTCACAAGTCTCTGATCCAGAAAGCCTGAGAAGTCCCATGCTGAGAAAATTGCCAGACTCTGTATTGCTGCTTCTCCAACCAGTAGCTTGTTTGTAAGACCACAAAATCTGGTACTGTTCAACGGAGTGCTGATGCCTAAATAGAATGGGTCCACAAATAGGACTCTGTAATGCTACAGAAATATGAGCAAAAACAGAAGAGGCAGTGCACAACACAGCTAATGATGGAGTAGTAAAACCTTGGAGAAGTATTTATTGCTCTATATTGTGCAATTCTCTGTAAATATTACACATATCAACAAAGTCTCTTTATTACTGTGTTCAGTTCCTTTGCTGGCTTATTTTTAGGCACCGCTTCTGCCTACAAGATATTTCTGGGTAAACCAGGGATTGCATGGTATGTGGACCAAAGCAAATTGTATGAATGCTGGTAAATGGAAATTGCAGTTCTGTTCAGCTTTCTTGACTATCTGCTGTGGAAGGAAGTCCACTGTCTCTATCTGCAGTATTAGGAGTAGAAAACTATGCAGTAATAATAATAATAATGACATAGCAGCAATTGTAACACTTGTGCTCTTTCCTCATTGATTTGCAAGAATAGTTAGCTTCAACCCTTTGTATAATACTATGTTGGGTCACAGCTGTTGGCTATAAGAGACATTAGTGCTGGACAATGTGTCTACTCTTCTTAAAATCTAACAGTTTTATTTAAAATTTGGCAATGAGTTTTTGTACAGCATCTTGGCTCCTGTATCGCCTGATCCATATTTTGGAATTGTTTCCATGAAGCTCAGGCTTGGGCATTTGGCATCAGAGCCCAACATGTTTCTCCTCTCACTTTTCTGTTACAGCTCCCCACCAACTAAACTGGAACAAGAAATGATGACATCCTACATGTTCCAAGTGAGGGGGTAAAAATGGTGTGTGGTAGGACTGGCAGGCCTTGTGCTGTGTTGAGATGAATTACCAGTAAGGGAAATATTTGACCTGCAAGTAGATATTGAAATCCTGTTTAAAAAAATAATGAATTTAAGGTATATGGTTGGAAACCAGAAATATTTATTCTGTTTTCTTTTTGTGTTTGAGTTCTTACTTGAGTATGAGGGAGGATATTACTCCCAGGACACTGTTTCTTCATGCAGAGAAAGAACTTCTTTTACTTAGGAGGAGGAACAAAATGCCTGAATTTATCTCTCTGTTTAGAAAGAGCCAACGCCACATACACTCTGATGTTTGTTTCACACAGAATTATCCAGGAAAGCCAAGCCCAGATGCAGATTTGCTGGGTGGTGGTGAGTGGCAGCACTCTAAACCAGCTGTAGGTCCCATCTCCCTCATGCCTGTTTGCGGTCCAGGGGTTTTCAGTGTCCATCAGTCCAAGCAGAGCAGTGCCTCTGGCCAGCTGTTGGACCACAGGTCACATGTGGTATGACTGCAGTGTTTCAAGACAGTCCTGCTGGTGACTGCACACCCACCGTGTGCCACACATCCATATTTCTGTCGGGGATTTCTAACACTGGTTTTGATGCCTCCTCTGCACGCCCTTGCCAACATGATGCAGTCACGAGAATGAAGTGGTGCAGCCCACAGCTTTGGACTGGGGCTGCAGCAGGAGTTATTGACATGTTGGCATATATCTGCTTTCCTCTTGGAAAGAGGACTGCTTTGCACAGACTAGCAAAGAGTGAGTTTGTGGTTTCTTAGATTTCCTTCAGGGAGTCTATCACAGTGCTGATATGCTAAATATGCAGTGGATTTTTATATTTTCTCTGGCTAGAAGTGCTGTTGTACTGGAACTGTGGACTTAGAGGAAGAAACAAAGCACTGGCAAAAAATTAAAAGCAGCAGTCAGAAATAAAGTGTAATGAAAAAGATAAAATTGGTAACAAAGGATTGGTAACAAAAGATAAAATTGGTAACGAGGAATGAAATGGAAAAAAATGATAAGGGAAAGCCAGAGCTGAGTAAATGCCTATCTGGAGTTGCTGAAGACAATGAAGAGGAATTTTTTTTACTACAGTAGGAGTAAAAGAAATCCCAATGATGGGATATAAGTATTAACAGATGGAGATAACAAAAACAGGTTACCTGGATGTGGAAAAATAGGTATTGCACAGTGATTTTTTTTCTGTTCTTGATGTACTTCTATTTTATGAAGATCATAGAAGCTCTTTTCAGACATTGTGCTACTGGAAGGAAAGAAAGACAACATGTTTTAGTGATAATCATTTACACGCTATTACGTGATGACTTATACCCAGAAGTTCAGGAACCATTGACCAAGGAAATCTTCACCTTGTTGACTTTAATTTTTTTTATTCACCTCAGAGTACGGAAGATATTCCAGCTGTACAGAGTGTAAATGGCCTGCTGTTATCCAAAGAGGGCAATCAGGGTGACTCAAGTAATAGTGGCCCAATTAGCCTACCATTTATCTGAGGGGAAATGAATTAGAAGATGGAAATATCCTTAGATTAATAACACCAAAGAAAGCTGATCTTCTCAATTAACTCCAGCTCCTTCTTCAGTGAGATTCAAACTTTTAAAGATAGCTAGAGAGATAACAACATATTTCATACAGCATTCATGCTATGGAACACTACTTAAGACCAAAGTTCTTTAAAATGTCACTAGATCATGTGATATATAGATTAGTAGCTAGATACTGGCCTGTATTGAACAGCAGTTGTCCTTGGGCCATGAGATTGTTCTTAGTGTACTTGACAGTGGCCAGATGCAGTCTCATCCTGCTCATCCTGGAATAAAAAACCAGGCCCTCTCAATATACATTTACATACAAAGATCAGTAGAATGGTTGAGGACTCGGCAGTCATATGGAGCAATATGATCATGTCTGACAAACACTATGTATTTAAAACTGCAAAATGGTGTGCACTTAGGAGCAAAGAAGATGGGCCACTCCTTGAGAAAACGGGGTTGCCTCCTGGAGTATGACCATTTTGGAGAGAGTTGGCACTCACAGTGGAAACTACATGAGCATGGCTATGGCAAAGGGGTCAAAGCAGTTCTTCAGTGCTTGCACAAGATTAGCAAGTGAGAGTAGGCAAAACCCAATTAACAGTAAAGAAAGATCAAGAAAGTTTCCTTCAGTGAACACCCTAAGGAGTTCAATGGGGTTATATTGTCAGAAAAAAATGACATAAAGACACAAAGACTGGAAAGAAGTAGATATGCTTTCACAAGATGAAAATACCAGGTTCAGGAAGGCTTTTTTACTCCAGTAGAGCCAAACTGGGCAAAAATGAACACTGAAGACAGGCCCACTCAAATGAGAAACTAGGCACATTTTTTGAAGAGTGAAGATCATTAAAACATTGGTGCAAGCTACTACAGGAGGTAGTAGTTTCCTATTATTTTTTTTCCTTCGTTAGGACAGGATTGGTGATCTGTTTTAATCAAGTACAGGTAATTAGGCTCAATATGGGAATAACTGAGCAAAATATGATGGCATATGGTATGCAGAAACTCAGAGCAGATGATCTAACAATCCCTGTGGTCTTTGTGAAATTATGAAATCTGTCTGATGAAATCTAGTGCTAGCAATGTGCTGACCTCCAAACCCAGGCTTGGCCCAGGAGAGGCTTTAATGCCTTTGGACTCGGGCAGGTCAGCCTGCTGTTACTGCAGGCTTCACAAGAGGATCCTGGAAATTCATTGAACTCGTTGAAGTCATTGAAGGCATGGAACATTGGACTTGGACAAGTTTACAGTATCAACCAAATATGGATGGGTCTGGGGAAGCTGAAGAAGGTATTAGGCAGGAGCAAATGTTTGCCACTCAGTGGGCACTGTATACAGAGAGAGTGATAGGGCCAAATCTAGAAGCCATTCTAGTGAGGGGTGAGACTCCTCCATCATTGAGAGGAGTCTCACTGACTTAAGTTGTTTTAGGATGAGGCAGAACCAGAGTCATGATGTTTCCACTTACTTATACAGGAACAACTAAAATCCAGAGGAAGTGATATGGGGTTTAATGTAAATACTATATGCATGCTGTACATGGAAGTTGATGGTGTGTTCATTTTCACTCAGTGACTAATATGTGCTGAAATCTCCTCTCTGAGATGCCAGACATATTAGGCTTTTAAATGTTTAGCATATCATAAAGTCATAGGTTGCAAGGTAATCTTTGATATTATCTGTGAAACAGGTCCCAGTCTTTGAAAAGTCTTTGAAAAAAGCTAGGAGGAAAAATACAGAAAAACTAGAGAGCATTTATGGTCTGACCCAGGCTAACAGGAGACACAAACCACCAAGCCCAGACTGACATGCTGGCAGCTATACTGCACCCCTTGATGCTACAGAGTAAATGACCCAGTGGCCCCTGCTGGCAACAGGACTCTTTCTTTCCATCTCAATGATGCTCCAGCATGTGGTGTGGTGTTGATGAGTCAAGTTGCTCTCTCCAGAACTTGCCAGCAGTGCTCACTTCTCCTTCATTTTTCATCCCAGGAATGTATTAAAACTAATCAAAGTCATCTCGTTTACAAGGCACTTTGTGTCTACAGGAAAAAAAAAAAAAAAAGAATGAATTAAAGTAGGGCATTGACCGCTATGTTGAATTTCCTGTCTTTTGTTGTCAACCTATCTTACAACGCCGAGACATTATTTCCAGGCTGTAGTGGAGACTGATATAGATTTGTATTTATTAATGATTTTAGCGTATGTGGGGGCTAGTCACTTTTGTGTGCAGTTTTGGTTTTGTTTTTTTTTTTTTTTTTTTTTCTTGTTCTGTTGTTCTTGCTGCTGCAAACACTTGTGCCTGAAGAAAAAAAGAATTAAAACGGGGGAAAAAAATAGATCAGCCTCTATCAATTGGCCTGTTCAGCAAAGAAGGAATAGATTTTACTCTAATCTGTACCATTAGCATAACAAGAGAAATGCTGGAGCAGTTGTTAATAACAGCAAAGAGGTTGTTTAAGTCAAGCATGTGTTTCAGCTCCACGGGCTGATTAATCTTGTCACCATTTTTTTTTT
>NW_008590933.1:18710-18910 GCF_000691845.1 Merops nubicus
AAAAAAAACGCCCCCAAAAAAGGAGACAGCAGAATAGCCCCGTCTCCGCCTTCAAACCTGTCTCTGTGTCTATCCTTACTTCTGCCTGGATTAGTCGACATAAAGCTGTTTTCTACAGCCAGGGCCCTCAATGGCAAGTTAAATTCAGACAGATTGTGAGGAGTGGAGAACATGGGCCTGAGAAAAGGGACCTGGCTCCC
>NW_008590934.1:0-1394 GCF_000691845.1 Merops nubicus
AAGGGAGTACAGTCACCTGGATTAGGTGAACAGATGACATACAAAAGCACAGATTGTCTCACATTAAATACAAGATACATTTCTGCAAGTCAGTAAAACACAAGTCACAAAATATTTCATCCCAGAGACAACACTCCCCACAGCATGAATCAGACCATCTGAAAAACTCTCACCAAAGTTACAGTGCAGCTGTACTTGTAGGAAGGGAATATGTCTGGTTTGACCTCCACTACTTTAACTTGAGATGCTCTGCTGGTCAAAGCACTGTGGAGCTGGAGATTGAAAGTAGGAAATAAAGCACCCATGAGACACCTACTACTGAATACACACATCCTGTAAACAATACCTATTAGTATCCCCCCCTGCAAAGAAATCAATCAATGTTCAGTTAATATCAATGGATTAAAACACACTATTTTGCATACTAAAGCATGACAATTCAAACAGAAGCACTCCAGCATCTTGGCATGCTCATAATTCACAAGTGGAAGACTCGGTATGAGTCTCCTATCAGATTATCAAAGCACTAACAGATCCTCAAAAGATTTTCTGGGAGTAGCTGGGAGATTCAAGGCAACCAAGAGGAGGACTGTCCAGCAGCAGCTCTCAGTTCAGCTCCTACCCTCAGCCATAGCTGCTTCCCAGCCGAATCACAAAAACTGTCAGTCATACATCTCTTGATAAGGTTGCTACATTTTTATGTTCTGTACCTTGCCAGTCGGGTCATATCCCTCATCTGGGGGAAAAAAAACAACAACCAACCACAAGAAAGGAATATGCATTTGAAGAACAAAGCACAGGTACCTTTCTCTCCTCAGCACTTGGTGGCTGCAGAATCGCCTGCCCTAACTGTTTCAGGGTACTGGGCTTCAAGCCTGATGTTCTCACAGGGGAATGCTTGTCTTGAAGGAAGGAAAGAATGCAGCAGGTTAAACAGGAGAAAACAAGTGCTCTTTCATTCTGACATCTTTTGTAAATGCCACCAACAGCCACGTGAGATTTTCCCTCTGAACCTGAAAAGACCCAAGCAGGTGTTTCATGGCCCCATCTCAGAGAGAGAGGCTTTTTTTCTAGCATAGGTCACTATCTTCCTTCAGACCTATCTTACTATTTGACAGAGACCACCTGAACGTGATGAGGTAAGCCAACCACTCCCCAAGCACACCAGAGAACAGTGCTTTTACCAGCATTCACAAAGGCCTGTCTGTTGCCAGGCTGCTCAGTGCTGGCTTCTCTCCCCACGCCGGCTGGTGCAGGCAGAATGGCCCGCATGGGTCTTGCTGCTGCCAGCAAGGAGGGCTTGGGTCTTGGTTTACTCTTTCCTTCTTGTCCTTTGTGCGCAGCAGCTGGAGCATCAATTCTGAAAGACAAGAGCTACAATTAGAAAAAAAAAA
>NW_008590935.1:0-14613 GCF_000691845.1 Merops nubicus
ATCAAACCTAGAACCAGGCAGCTTCACATCTGACTTTGGGTAATAACACCTCCTAATATCTAAGCTCAGAGACAGATAAATCCAGGAAGTTCTGCCCAGATACTGTCAAGACTTTGTTTGAAAACATTCTGTCAACATACATACGATGCACTTAGATATTTGTTTTGGGAAATGTACTTTTAGAGATACCAGGCTGTCAAGATGTACAAGTACCACTGCAGATGTCTCTGCTGGGAGGATGGTCTTTAAGGCACCACGGAGCTGGTGTTGGGGTTTAATTCTGTGTGTGCTTAGCCTATGGTAGCCTTGGCCTGTGGATGGAGCAGTTGTGTGCTACTGCAAGACAAAGTCAGTAAAGATGATTCAGGAGCTGAGAAGCAAATGAGGAGGTAATGGTGTTGTATGAAGGAATTTGGGATAATGCTGCCTCATACAGTCAGCTTGGACCCGTCCAGTCACGTAAAGGGAAAAGAGTAAGTCTGGTGGAGTGTGAGGGCTCTTATCTCTTTCTGTCTTTCAGCAAAGCAGTGACTCATGCCACATGGCCTCCCAAAAACGCCTTCTTTGTTTAGCCAAGAATTGCACCCTGTAAACATTCCCAGTCACTGCACTGAAAGGGTGGCATTTATTATAACAGCCTGCCATAAACTTTGGTTCAAGGCTGTTGTGGGAGGGGTTAATACGTGCTCTGGGAACGCCGTTACCACTGGTGAGGAATTCCCACAGTGGTCTCTGTGGTCTCATGTGGTCCACACAACACAGGAGGAGCTCAGTGTTGCCCACTGCACTCCATGCTCTGTCTCCCTTGGCTTCCCCACAGCTTCAGCCCAGGTTTGCCTAATACTTTGCAAAGTATGGGGAAACATTTCCTATCAAAAAGATCGAGGTCAAGGGGAACTTTGATGTTCTTCTTTGTCACACCCTGGTAAATTCATTTTGATAGTGTTAATTTTCATTGCAGGGAAGTTGTGTGTCATCCTTAATTGTCCTTTCTACAGATTCCACTGCTACAACTCTGCTAGTGAGAAAAGATACCTCATGTTTTAAGGGAATATTTTTTTTTTGGTCAATATTGTTGCACTGTTTTCTGGAGACACATGAACTAAGCTAACAAAGCTGCTCACTGTCCACAGAGTGCATCCATGCACTTCCACGCTTAGTGACAGTGAGGAAGGGAGTGAGCTTTATTCATTTCCTGAGATGACAGAGCACAGGATAGCACAGAATTGGTCCTGGTCACCCATAAATGGTGTTTGTGTAGCTCCCAGCACAACGCTGCCTTCCACAATGGAGAGCTGTGACCTCTTTGCCATAGATGGTGATGATGATGATGGTCACAGAGCCTCAAAAGCCCTGCAGTGAGGGCACAAATGGCAGGTGGAGCAGAGAGTGTTTTCTACAATGCTTTATTCCTTCTTCTGGTTTGTAGGAGTAAAAGAAATAGTTTTCATGTAGAGGAAGATGTTAGGGTTGAGACAGGAGGTGGTGATTATCTATAGCACTGCAAAAAATATAATTAGTATTCTCAGAGTCATGGACCTCGTTAAGATTGGAACTGGCATTTGTAGATCATCTGGCCCCTGCTTAAAAGAGGGCCAACTTCAAAGGTAGCTGAGGTTTCTCAGGGCCATGTTCTGTCACGTTTTAAAAATCTGCAAGGTTAGGTGTTTTTCCATCTTTCTGTGCAGCTTAACTGTCCTCCTTTCAATTTATTTTTTAAAGAAGTTGGAATTTGTCTTGCTGCAACTTGAGATTGTTGCCTCTCATCCTTTCACTGTGCGTATCTGAGAGAAGTTGGACTCTCTTTTTTTTGTAGGCATCTATCAGTTAGTAGCAGGTGCCAGTTAGAACGCCTTCTTTAACCTTTCTTTTTTCCAGGTTGAATAAATTCACCTCCTTTAGCCTGTCCTCATGTGTTTGGCTATCTTGATGGGCCACTACTGGACTCAGTCTAATTTGCTGATATCCTTCTTGCACTGTGATGAAGGAAAACAGTCCAAAAGTGGAGCTGGGTTTTAGTTGTGGTTAATATTCTGTATTAACTGTCTACTCTGTTGATATCAGACACACAAGCCTTGGCCACAACTCTAATATAATGACCCTCATTGAAATGTTGGGAACATCAGGGTGTACCTGCTTGGCCTTCTTGGAAGGGCCTGTTTCCTGAACACACTGTACCCAGGTCACACTGTCCCATTCACTTGGCTCTCTGGGTCAGCAAGACAGTTAATTGCCTTTTTTCCTGTTGCTGAACTGACTGGGTCATCCTGGGGGTGCTGATTTTGTTTTCTTCTTTGACAAGGTGCATACAGTCCTGTAGATTTTTACAAAGGAACCAAAAACATCTTGGAAAAACAGGAGTGGGAAGCCCTCGATTTCTTTTTCTATGAATAATTTAGTGCCAAGTTAACTGAAACATTTGAAAAAGAGATTTTTGGTGCCTAGCTTCATTAAACCCTCTATCCCCAAATGTATTCTCTATCAGTGTCATCATCCAACACTTCATCTTGTCCCAGTCACAGCAAAGGCCTTGTGGAAATAGAATGCAGGGGAAGGGAGAGGAAAAGCAGATTATTGTTGCCAGTCTGCATGTCTGTGTGTACATGTGCTCTATAAACTTACAGTGAGGGGGAAAAGAAGAATCTGAAGAGAAGGGATGAAGCCCCAGGCACATCAACCTTCCAAAACATGCACTCTTCTGGGAGGTACAAGCCACGCTCCATCACACTAAAGAGCCTTGTGCCACCCTCCAAGCCCCTTCTCTGGAGCATGGGTTTGATCAGAGTGCTATGTTCTCATCCCCTGAGCGTTTACCAGCAGGGTGAGTGGGACCTCCTTCCCTTGGCAGTGGTTTCTGTCAGCGATCTGTCTTCTGCAGCTATTTCCGTGGGAAGGCCCTCCATCTGGCGCTTGGCAGGGAGGGGAACTTTCCTCTCGCATGTTTTCTCTCTCTCTCTCTCTCACCCTGTTTAAGGTATACCCTTTGGAAATCTTCAGCTCTCAAGATTTATTTTTGCCCAGGGTACATACTTTGTTTTACGTGGTCTGGCTTTCTTTTCTTCTAGCGGAACGCCGCCGCCGGGCCCGGCTTGTTCTGGCAGAGGGAGGAGAATGCTGTTTGCTTTAACATCACCTTCAGTCTCAGTGTGCAACAGGTCAAAAGACGTGACAAGTACACATGCTAATCCCTTTCCCTTTCAGCTAATAGAATAACACAGATGGGAAAGTTTACATTGGGATCTGACACTCGCTCCGAGCTGAAGCTAAGAGGGAGACGAGGTTGGACGTTGCCTTTCAGATCAGAGTGGTTACTACACAAACTCGCCTTCCCTCTCAGCATCAAGTTGCTCCTGTCACCCTAAACCCCATTTGCTCTGCTAAGAGTATTCCACTTCCCCTCCTACTGTCCTTTCAAGAGTAGCAGGTAGAGCACAGCAAGACTTTGAAAGCTTTTGTAGGATGAAATATTCCCCAAGAATCGTTGATGTTTAAGCGAAAAATGTGAACGTTTTCCACTGAAACACCATCATTTGTTTTGAAATGGTGACTCTTTAAACATCTGGCATTTCTGAACATTGAAACACCACAAAGGAAAATAATTTCCACTAAACCCAGACACTTTCTTAGAAATATTAATTTGCTTTCAATAAAAAGCCATATTACCACTTTGGCCTTGTGTAGTCAGACAGTTTATGTTTTATTAGATTCTGCTTTCTGTTTCTTTGTAGCCTCCAGAGCATGGCCTCTGACATTCTGCACGTCACAGCCTGTCTGTAAGTTGGTGTGTCTGAAGATTTGCCACTTAGATAATTCCTGCAGGAAATACACAGAAGGATAAGACTCAGGGTTATGCCTGTGATGGGGAAGGCTGTAGTGATGACTAACTGAAAGGGCTGATCCATCACACACCAAACACCACTTTCTTCCCACCAGGTATGTACTGCTTCACAACATCTTTCCTGAGAACCTTCTGCCAGCTCCCCATGAGGGAGCAAGTTTCTAGTTACCAGAAACTCCTTGAAGTTAAGGATTTGAGGATATCTCCATAATGAGATGAATATCTGAGATCTATTCTTAGATAGACATGGGCCTCAGATTATAAATCTAAACATGGAGAAACTATTTTCTGCAGTTATTGGGTTTTTTTTGGAATCCCGATTCTATAAACAGCACTCTGGGTTAATTAATACAAGTAAGATTAGGAATGCAATTAAAACAGTAATAATTTTTACTGAAAGACACATATTTGCACTGAACTTGCTAGCAATGAAAATCCTTCATTTGCGTTAGGAACTGTGCCTATAAGTTTTGCATAACCACAAATGTATCGTTCACAGGAAGCACTCAGTGACCTGCTTTCTGAGTAGGGAACTAACATTTGTGTTTGAGAATCACTAGGTCCTTTTCATCTAAGTCTTTTAAAAAAATGTGCAGTTTCAGAACCACTTTTTCACATTGCCTTTGACACTTCTCCATTGATTTCACATCAGACAGAGTGAGTAGCTCTTTGAGCCTGCTACCTATCAATACCCATCATAACTTGCTAATGCTTGATTCAAAAATCAGGAACATCAATTCAAGATTCAAGATCTCCATCTCCAAGGCTCATTCATGCTGCACGGACCACGCAGAGGACAGAAAAGTAAAAGCTCAGTTAGAAGAAGCTCAAGGCCTCAAATTCAAGAGAAGAGTCACTCTAGGTCAGTGGAAAGATGCTTCCCAAGAGGGACAGTGAAGAAGAGGAGTTTAAATTAGATGCATGTGTTTCGATGACTAGGATGTAGTGAGAGAGATCAGATGGTCAGGGCTGGTCCACAGAGTGGCTTATATGCATAGACCAAGATTCAGGACATCTCAGATTGGGCAGTTTTCTGAGATTTTAGCACTGAGAGTCATGCTGATCTTTCTTTCTGATTGATGCATGAGATGGGCACCTTCAAGAAAGCCAAGTGTCCCCCAAATGCTCTCTCTGATCTGACTTTTGAAGATGTCCTTCTTCCTCCTTTGTAAAAAAAAAACCATCAAACTGAAACAGCAGCATTTTGACTATCACTGTAGTGATTAAATGTGGTGAGTCCAGCTTGTGATCCCTACATAGGGACCAACATTTCCCTTGGATCTAGAGAAAGTTCAGGCTCCTTATTTGGGTCAAGGCATCTAAATGCTTTTGTCATCCTGACCTTTACTCCCCGTTGTAATTTCACTTCTGACTTCTTGACGAAGAACTCTAGCAAGGGAGAGCAATTAGTGCCCATCACAAGGAAAGCTTTTGCAACATGGGTGACTGCCCACAAGAAACACAGCTGAGACCACCAGCTGTTTTGTTTGTTTTTGTTCCAATTTCTGCTGATGGAGAAGCTCATGAGATACATCTCATTTCCTTGGAGGTCCCCAGGGAAGCAGCGGTCAGACAATCATTTTCTAGCCTGCTTTGGGCAACACTGGTGGTACAGCACTGCTGGCACTTCACTTAGGTTGCTGTGCTGGTAGATCCCCCAGCACAGGCAGCTACAGAGGTTATTAAAGGCTGCCTAAATGAGGTCTGATTTAGTGCCACGGGCAGCTTATTCCAGCCACTGAACTCCTGTTGTTAGATGGTAAACACTTTAATTCACAGAATTACAGAATGGTGGGGGTTGGAAGGGACCTCTGGGGATCATCTCATCCCAATCCCATGCTAAAGCAGCTTCACCTAGAGCAGGTTGCCCACGATCACGTCCAGGCAGGTTTTGAAAGCCTCCAGAGAAGGAGACTCCACAAGCTCTCCGGGCAACCTCTTCCAGTGCAGTGTCACCCTCCAAGAAGTTTCTCCTTATGTTACTCAGAACCTGATTTGAACAAGTCACCTAGAGGAAAATGGCTTAGTGTCCTTAGCTACAGGTTGTGAAGAGTCAAACAAAAGTGTTTCATCACGGGGATGGTGCTAGAGAGGCTCCATGATGGGTATGAACTGGCTTGGCATTTTTAAAACCAGCCAACTACCCACTGCAGTGCCAGATGGAGGTTTTCAGATCTATACCTGTCTGCAGACCTATGTTTTAAAATATCAGACATCTTTGCATTTCTCTGGAGTAGGTTATGTCCACAGCTATCACCCAGCCCAGTAGGTAGGATCTAAAGTGCATCAGCCTTTGGCTAATTTGAGCAGGAATTTAGGTATTGCTTGGAATCACACTCCTCCAGTATGAGGGAGAGCAGTAATTTGCTGGTGGTCATTTAACCTCAGGAGGCCTTTTTGCCTTCCTGTCTCCTACCCCACACAGCCTAAGATGGTCTTGCCAGCAAGCTGAGCTGAGGCTCACCTCATTTCCTCCCCTGTAATTCCACTCTTGACTTGGAGGAGAAAGACAGTGAAGAGATGAAAGCTACTCCTTCCTCTGTGGCCAGTCTATCAGTCCTTTCTGTGTATGGGAACACAGACCAAGTCACATTGAGTTCTAGCAGTAGTTCAGCTAGAGACAGAGTCTTCACTTTAACTAGACCTTGCATATGAGTATCTCAAAGAGCTCAAAAATCACAGTTCTGCCATGTAAATAAAATATGCCACCACATCCTTCTTCCAGACCATCCGTGCTATACTTAGGACTTACCTCCTCTGATGTTACTTGCAGTATTTCCACCAAGTTTAGTTTGAGCTGGATTATCTTCTTACAAGTCATTTTTTGATGGTGTAATTTGGAGCTCTTTGTCTGTTTCCTTAATTCAACTTCTTTTGGTATAAGAAAGTTGTTTGCTTCCTAATGCAGCAGATACAGCACAGACCTGGTCCCTGTGACCTCACAAGCCAGAAACAGTTACAAGTTCATGGCCACAACATGTAGTAAAACCTTGTTTTATGAAAATGGCTCATCTACCCAGAAAATGTGTTTTCATAGTGGGGCTAAGGCACAGCATGAATTTTACAGCATTCAGTTAAATACGTGTGTTTGTGTGTAGATCATAAAACTGTTTGGGAAAAAACATCTAGGAGGTGACTATCCAATGAGTTGTGTGTGTGTTAAGACAGCCTATGTTTATTCTCATTCCAGAGATCATGTGACTGATCAAATTTATAACAAAACATTGAAAATATAGGTTGGTTTTGGACCAACAGCATAAACTTTTCCTCTGCCACGATGCCAACAGAAGGAGCTGGCAGTGCCAGGGAAGGTGATCTGCTGATGAGACTACTCTTTGTCATAGTTCTCACATAGATCTCTTTTCTTTCTTGGTTTTTTTTTTTGTCTCCATCTCTCTCTTGTCCTGCATTTAGATCTTAGGCTCCTTGGGCAGAGTGTGGTTTGTCATTCGTTGTTACAACAGTCCGTATTCCAAAGGAGCTCCTGATTTGGGACCAAACCACTTAGACAAGAAATACAGAATTTAAGTCACAAAAGAAAGCTCCACTGCTGAGCTCCAATTTCAAAATGCAACATTAGAAAAGGTTTATGAGAAAGCACAGGGCAGTGCTGTGGTTAGTTCCTCTTTCAGTCTGATGTACAGCAGCCTTATGTATTCCAGGGAAGAGGTGACCACACCCAAGTAGCAGTTTCCTCCTGGTGGTACCTCTGTGGTGTTTGGCATCCCCAGGCATGGGAGAGAACTTTGCGTCACACGTTTGTTTCATGTGACTTTCCTGTGAATCACATCTCCTCTTCTCACCAGAGCATCCCATCTCATCGCTCTCTTTCTGAGAATCTAGTTGACTCATGACCTCTAGGTTTCTTTTTCCTTGGTGCACTTCTCTTTTCCTTCACCTCTTGCCAGTGCTGCCTTTGTCCTCACACTGTTGTGATGTTACATGTGTTCCAATGCCATTGGCAGGGCCTAGGGTGCCATTTGGACACAGTCCTAGAGGAAGGGGACAAAGACCTAGATGAGAGTGGTACCATTCCTGGAAGACCAGCAAGAGATGGAAAATTTCCATGAATTGAAGGCTGTTTTGAGGCAGCCTAAATTCTACCTGTGTTCTCATGCCTATTCACGAGATATTCTGGACCTTCAGGGTTGCCAAAGCAATAGGAAACCAAAGCTGAACTAGGAGAATTAGATGGAATACAGCTGTTGGAGGCCCCATGTGTGTGTGTCCTTCACAGGCACGGAGCTTACTGGCAAAGCCATGTGAATAATGAACTATTTTTGTTTTCTGACAATTCTGAAAACACGCAGCAAAAATATTTGTAAAGAACTTTTGCGTGTATTCAAAACAGTCTGTCTTTAAAAAGTGTGTGAACTGAAAAGCTGTCAGCCTTCCCTCTTGGCTTGAATGAGAAGTCTCATTTCATTTTTGTTCATTTAACTGTTTATGTTAATTTAATTTTCTCTAATCCTTAAATAAAAACCCCACAAAACCAGAAATAATTTTAAAGTTATTAATGAAAAATGCATATATTTCCTTTTGAGAATTTGGACACTCAACATTTAAATGCTTTTGACTTGTTTCTGTTGGTTGAGATGGTGATTTTAAATGACTAGATTTTGCAGAAAGTAGTGCAGAGATGGGGAATATTTTGGTTGATCAGAAATGAGATTTTGGGAAAATCTTTCCTATGACACTTTGAGCAGCTCTATCCATCTTGTCTCTTCTCCCTCCCTGTATAAACTCTTTAAGACATTACTGAAGACAGCACATGGCTTCAATCAAGGCAATGGCTTTAATAATGTTTGGGCTTGACACGACCTATACACAAAGCAAAAAAAGTATCAGCGTCTCTGTTGCTTGGACTTCTGGACCTTCTGAGGGTTTCTAGTGTAAAACTGTCCATCCTGCTGCCAGAAGGGCAGTCTGAGGAAAACACAGATGTGACTGAAAACTGAGTCTACACTACCAATGACATGTGTGTACAAATGTCTCAGGCAGTGTTGGCCAAACTGTTGAGCTGTGGGTTTATACTGGAGTAACCCCATGCACCAGTACAGGTGAGGGACTGACCTGCTGGAAGGCAGCTCCATGGAGAGGGACTTGGGAGTCCTGGTTGTCAACAGGTTCACCGTGAGCCAGCAATGTGCCCTTGTAGCCAAGAAGACCAGTGGTCACCTGGGGTGCATTGAGTGTGGCCAGCAAGTCAAGGGAGGTTCTTCTCCCCCTCTGCTCTGCCCTGGATGAGGCCACATCTGGAGTTTTGTGTCCAGTGCTGGGCTCCCCAGTTCAGGAGACACAAGGAACTACTGGAAAGAGTCTAATAGAAGGTTACAAAGATGCTGAGGTGACTGGAACATCTTTAGGACAAGGAAAGGCTGAGAGACTTGGGGCTCAGAAGGTTACAAAGATGACAAGGAAAGCCTGAGAGACTTGGGGCTGCTTATCCCTGAGAAGAGCAGACTGACAGGGGGTCTGATCAGTCTTTATAAATACTTAAAGGGCAGGGTCAAGAGGCTGGGGACAGACTCTTTTCAGTGATCCCCAGGGATAGGACAAGGAACAACAGACATAACTGGAACACAGGAAGTTCCACCTAAACATAAGGAGAAACTTCTCCACTGTGAGGGAGACAGGGCACTGGAACAGGCTGCCTGGAGAGGTTATGGAGTCTCCTTCTCTGGAGACTTTCAAAACCTGTCTTGATGTGATCCTGGGCAACCTGCTCCAGGTGAATCTGCTTTAGAGAGGGTTTGGATAAGATGATCTCCAGAGGTCCCTTCCAACCCCCTCCATGCTGTGACACTGTCTCAGGTGCTCTCTGCAGTAAGTGCCCATTACCATACAATGGAAGAAGGTGTCTGCCCGTCCAAAGTAAGAAAGAAAATCCCTCTCACTTGCAGAACATACATTCATCTGTTGATCCTTCTTGCAAAAGGAGAAAAGCAGTTAGAGTGGTGGAAGCAAGGTTAATGCTTGGACCTTTACTTGGAAAGAGGCCATTAAAAATTTAATGAATGGCCACAGAGAATGAGAGACGATGGGTTAGAATTACTGTAGAACAAGGAGGCTGCTGGTACTTCTCCAGGAACTCGGGGTCAAGTCCAGGTTCATTCTCACTGTCAGCTTGTGCTTCTCTGTGTAAGTCACAAACTCATCTGGAGAAGTGATTGAGTGCAATAATTTTCCATTTGCCTAGGATCACCCACGGATGTCCTGGGACATCCAAGAATGTGAAGTTATTTCTTTAATAAGAGGGCAGTGGCACAGAATGAACGAGCCATGGTTGGGGTGTGTGACTCTCACGTGCAGTTCAGATGCTATCTGCTGAAACCATGAAATGGGATAAAAATGGCCCCGTGGGTCTGCAAAGCAGAAAGTCAGTCCCTGACAGAGCTCAGTTCTGACTTTCACATGTGAGAACTTCAGAAGTAGCTGTGGTGCCTCTGTGGTATGTCCCAGCACCCAGTGCAATACTTTTCTTTTGCCACTTCACACAAACCTGGGGCTTTATTTTACTTCTCCAGACTGAGGAAACCTTCTCTTAAAAACCATTGCTCCAAGTACTTCAAGGAATGAGCCTCTTTAACACCTTTCCCACCCTTTTTTCCTGCTTAAGATGTTTTGTCCTATCTTGGTATTGTAAAGATCTTGTGACTATGGTCTTTTCACTGATACACAACCATGGGATGTGAACTCTCCTAGTGATGTGGAGGTATTTGGCAAACAGTGACCTGTAATGGTGCAGTTCTGAGTAAATAAAAAACCATCCTGGACAAGGTGCAGCCTTTAGGAGAGCAGAACTGTCTCTCTGCAGTGGTTATAGTGACAAATGTAAAACATTTGTACGAAGGGGATAGATGAGTCACCAGCTGTTATTATAAGCCTTTCACATTTTTTAAGGACCAGAGTAGGCTTTAGGCAGCCAAGCAGGGGACTGTGGCCCCCTAAGTGCCTCTTGCAGCCTTGTAAAACCAGGGCATGATCTTACCCTCTCTTATCTCTAATGCTACTTGCAACACAAAGCATACTGGTATTTGGCTTGCTAGCCATGGATGCAAACCACTGCAGAGCTAGAGGGTGTTTCATTAGAACTCCATTAAAAATGAACAATCATGATTTAAAAAAAAATCAGAATCCACAGAGCAAAACCTCACAATGTAAGACCTATCCTGTCTCCTTTGCCTTTCCTGTCAATACAAGCATGTGTTGCTTTTAATTTGAGACTCTTGCAACTACTAGGAGGGGCAGAATACTTCTATTTATTTATCTCTTTATTAAAAGGGAGTTTTAAAACCCTACACAAATCTGAGCACAGGCTTGTGAAAGAGAACTAGCAACGGCTCGGCGTGGAGTTGTTTTGTTCTGCTTTTAGATGCAATTTTATCCATTGCTGCAGCTGGCTGTTCCTCTTTTAACAGCCAGGCTCTTCAGAGCATGTGCTTAGGATAGCTTATGAATTGCCAGGCTAGATACAGATGATTGTGTCTGGCAGAACGTCTTTATGGTGTTGGTGGTAAAGGAGAAGCATATGTAACACTATGGAGTGCTGCTGGAAATGTGATACCTGCCTGGTGCCTTGTGCCATCCATGATCCAAGTGATGGTGGTTCTGAAGTGACAGAACCACCAATTCAATTGGTTTGAAGCTATTTTCCCTTAGAAGTGGCAAGCCTGATGGACATCTAGAACAAACTTGGAGAGAATTTAAGACAGATGAAGTCCGCAGGGTTTTTTTTCTAACTTGAGATTATTAGAGCCTGGGGTGATTAGATCTGAAAGCACATCTGAGCTGTGCCAGTTGCTAGTGAGATATCTATATGTAGCTGCCAAAGAAAGGTCAATAAAAGGGTGACAAAAAGGAAAATAGGCAGTTGCTTAGATGCATTGGAAGATCAGCATAGAGTTTTGAGGGTCTGCTTTCATCAGGAAGATGAAATGCAAGTGAGATGCTCTACATGGTGTCACTTGGAGACCTCAGGGAAGCAAATGGCAGAAAACTGAAGTCATCAGGGAGACAAGTTCAAAGCAAAGGTTTGATACAACACTCATGTCCAGCACAGAGGACCTCAGCCTTGCTCATTCAACATCCTCAAACTAATTAAAAACTTTGCTGGCTCAATAGCCAGCACTCACCCACCACTCTCAGCCACATGGCAAATCACAGGCAGGCAGAAGGGGCAATATTCTGAAAACATTTACAACTGACTTTGCCTACCCAAATGGTCTCTGGAAAGCAGGTAGATACAAAAGTTCAGAGATGTTTGTGGTGTTGAGATCTTAGTGTGGAGTGTCTGAAACCATTTTCTTTTTATCCATCTTTCTTTTACCAGGATGAGTTGAGAACTGAAATTCTCAAAATACTTTGCACACAAATAAATTCAGCATCTTTTTGTATATTCTCTCTTAATTACATTGAAAACTTTTGTTTAATCTTTAGTCTCTAAGGTGTAACTTGTTTATGTATAAAAAATACATGTTTTAAAAGGAAAAGTTGGTTGTAGTAGGAAAAAAAATCAAGGATTACGGTGCCTAGCTCTGTGAGTGCCACATGTAGCTCCACTTGGCCTAATTCCTTAATTCTCTTGGTGAGGAAAGCTGTTGCTGGGGAAGACACAGTGTCCTACCTCCAGTGGCAGGACAGAGGCTGGTGCCAGTGACCGAGCACACCAGCTTTGTACAACGTTGCTGATGAAGTGAAGGGATCGTGTGCTGCTGGCTCTGAAGGGAAAACAATCACTCTGAAATTTCAGAGCTTCCTTAGAAACGTAAAAAAATGGGGTGGGAGCATAAGTTAATTGTGCTTTTACACACTGTTATACTTGTCACCGTGCCAGACTCTACATTTCTTCCAAGGGTGAAATGAAAACTCCAAATTCATGTGGTTATGAAACAATTTCAGTATGAGCACTCGGTGAAGAATTATAAAGTGGGAGAGACACAGTCCTGTGTCACAGCTGGTTGGGAAGGGTCTGAATTGATCAAGGCTTCTTCCAGCTTGGAGGAGCCTTTTGGAGTGTAGTGAAACCACTCTGCATGTGCATGTTGAATGTATATAAGGTACCATAGAAAAGCTGATTTGTTATGACATTTCTTTGATTAAGAGATGAGGCAACTGGCAGAAGGCATCACCATCATTCCAAGAAATCTCGTTTCTCTGCAACTGGAGATTTAGGAAATTAATCTGGTTTACCCTGATTTACACCAGAATAAATTCATACTTTGGAGACTGAGCATGGCAAGAAATGATTGGCACCGCAGGGGACTTCTAGAGAAATAATGCTTACAATGAGAAACCCTGTTGAAGCAGGACCAAACACCATTTTCTCCCCTGCAGTAGTGGAGCCTGAGGTGCCTGAAGGCCTTGGTAAGCTGAGGTGGGGTCAGCCCCACTTTCTTTTAGTTCTGAGACTGAGGGAGTACAACAGAACTTTAAAATCACATAATTAACCCTTGTGATTTCATCCTGGACCAAATGTACTTCATAGAGATTGTAATGCAAGGTCAGCCCTGATCTGGATCACCATGAAAGGAGAACCAGTCTCAAATAAGTATCTGATTGGACAAACAGCCTTTTGATTATTTTTGTTATTAGAGATCAGTCAGGGAGGAACAAAATGCAGAAGGACGGGGTCAAAATACCCTGAGGCTAAACCTAAACTGGAGCAAATCCATATTAAAAACTTCAGTGTGCCTAAAGTTAGCACATGCAAATCTATTCTTTTCAGCTACATAAACTCAAATCCTTAGAGACGTGTTGTAGCCTAACTCTGACTTGGGTGCTGAACTCCCATTGATAATACCATGTGCTAATTCAGGCACCCAGGTTTCCATGTAATGTTCTTACTATGAAGAACAGTTGGTCTCAAGGGAAAACATTTACATAGATGACAGCTATTTTCAGGAGAATGAAAAGTACTGGGTGAAAAAGGAGGTTTTGACGTGGTGTGAAATATGGGGTTTACACACAGGAGTTTTCACTGTGTGTATATAAATGGGTGGTTTACCATATATTGATTCACACACCATTTGTAAGCGTCTAATTTATTTATTTATAGAGATGTATGGAAGCCATGGTTTGAAAAGCAGTTTGCATAACATCTGGTGTGTCAACAGTGTAACCTTTCAATTTACGTGTTGGTGAAAATGTCAATAGCACGAACCTGAACTCAGCATTGGTTTACACAAATTTCCTGGCAGACAAAGCAGTAATGATTTGCATGTCAGTGTAAGTGACATGTGCCCTCCAGTTTTGAGTAGTTTACACAGCTAAGAGGTATAAAAAGGGTAGAGCATATGGCTGGTTCCTTACGTACTTGCACCAGCAGCACAAATGGTGTGTGTTTGTGTGGTGTGAAACGTCTCAGCTCGTTTTTGACTTCCAGTTTTTCAAAAGCAGCCTTTGATTTTTCACTGAAACTGGTTTTGTATTTGGATAATGGAAAAGAAGCTAAGAGAAAAATTATTAAGACCTAAAGGTGACTTTAGATCCTGGTAGGATGTAATCCACAAGCCTTCCCTGGCTGCACTTGTTTCAATTATTTCTACAGTTTGTGTTTCTACAAAGATATTGTGATATAATAGAGGAATCTAGTGGATTCTTGCTTGCTCTTAATAATATGCCACCAGGAATGGCAACGATAGGATATTGTTTACACCTTTTATATTACTGCCTGTACACGATAGGTGACATAAATCACAACATTTTTTTCACTGTGACTCATTGCCTGACACTTTTTGAAACAGGAAAGTCAAAAACCTCACTTAGGCATAGAA
>NW_008590936.1:0-224 GCF_000691845.1 Merops nubicus
TGTCACCACTGTGGGAAGAGGGGATAATGTATTTTAATAGTTCCACACCTGTAACTGTGCCCTGCAGAATGGCTTTCAGCCTTCGTCAGGTAGCCCATTAGTGCTTGGGTATTTCATAGCCTCTGGTCCTGAATGCCTCGATGAAGTTCTCACAGCTTTAGCATCCCATAATAGGGTCCTTTGGGTCCTACAAGACACGTCCTTAACTTTAAACCCTTCTCTTG
>NW_008590937.1:0-1077 GCF_000691845.1 Merops nubicus
GAGGCAGAGCAGGGAGAGACCTGGATCTGGGTTTCCTGATGTGGTGCTCTGCTTTCAGGAGTGCTGTGGGATTGATCTCCTCTCTTACATGGGTATTTCTGAGAAAACTTCCAAGCAAATGTACTGCTGTTCATTTACTGATATAGAACTAGTCTGCTCGTGTGGAAAAAGTCTGGTTTCAATGAATTGTTCTGTTCTGAAGTAAGCCCAAAATTTTCAAGAAATTTTCAGCCAGCTCTACTTATGACTCCCATCTACCAACACAGTTCAATGACTGGAAGCAGTTATCTCAGTGAAGGGAACAGATTTCTCATATTCTAAAATATTTTCAAAAAAAATTTCATTTCTGGGGAGTAATTTTCTTTGGTGTGATCCTGTAGTAGGACTACAGAACCACTTATAAAAATGTTGCTGTTTCAGTGTTCTTAGAGATGTGGAGCTTAATTCTTGCAAAAAAAACAAACAAAAAAAAACAAAAAAACAAAAAAAAAAAACAAAACAAAACAAAAAAAAAAAACAAAAAAAAAAACAAAAAAAAAAACTTTCCCAGTATTCTTCTCCCTGACCCAAAGAAACCCAGCAAGTGAATTAAAAAGTTGAATTGCAGCCCTAGTTATTTCTCTCCACAGAGCTCACATAGGCTACGTGGGCTTGGCTGTAGGCTCGTGGGAGCAGGGGCCCTCTGTAGCTCAAAGGAAGCTCATTTTCACAAGTTTCTTCCCTCTGATAAGCTAAGTTCTGCTTTTCCAATTTCACAATAAATCAAACAGCCCAAAGCTATGGAAAGGTATTGCAGATGCCCCTGTCCCTTCCAGATAGGTACAACCCTCTCAGGATTCAGAGATTCAGTTTCTTGCTCTCTGCTTTGGCTTAAATTTTCCCCTTATCCAGTGCAAAACTGGAAGAAGTTCAGTAAGTGAGTTATAAATACATTGGAATTTGAGTTTAACCTCTGTTTGTTTTCCTGACAATACTACTTATTGCTCCTTTTTGTATACTGAATATGTGTATTAAATCATAATTAATATAAATATGCAATATTCACCCTAGTTCAATCTTCTACAACTGGAGGATTTC
>NW_008590938.1:0-273 GCF_000691845.1 Merops nubicus
CCCTCCTCCATTTCTGAGAATCAAGGACTCCTTGGATCGTTCTGGTTGGAGGAGACCTTTGGGATCATCAGGTTAATGGTTGAACCCAGCACTGCCAGGACACCACTGAACCAAGTCCCTCAGTGGACTCCACCACTGCCCTGGGCAGCCCTCCAGGGCAAGAAATTGTTCCTCAGGGACAACTCCAACCTCCCCTGGGGCAACTTGAGGCTGTTTCCTCTTGTCCTGTTCCTTGTCCCTTGGGAGCAGAGCCCGACCCCCCCCTGGCTCCAA
>NW_008590938.1:296-668 GCF_000691845.1 Merops nubicus
AGGAGCTGTGCAGAGCCAGAAGGTCTCCCCTGAGCCTCCTTTGCTCCAGGCTCAGCACCCCCAGCTCCCTCAGCTGCTCCTCCCCACGCTTGGCCTCTAGCCCCTTCCCCAGCAGCTCCGTTGCCCTTCTCTGGCCACGCTCCAGCCCCTCAAGGTCCTTGTTGTGATGAAGGACCCAATTTTGGTGGCAGCTGAAGTGCACAGTGAAGGACCTGGGTGCTTCCAGCTGCACACTTGTGTCATTTACCCAGGCACCCAGCAGGGAGCTGTGGGGTTCATGCCCCTTCCTGGGGTGCATCTCCCCAGGCCCTCCAGCTCCTCCCTTCATCTGCCTCACCATACCCTCAGCCCTGTGCCAGGCTGCCCAGGGCA
>NW_008590939.1:0-12472 GCF_000691845.1 Merops nubicus
GCCCCGAGCCGTCCCGGCGTGGCCCGCCCTCCTTCCACCTCGCCGGCCTCGGCCGTCGCTGCCCGCCCTGCCTTGCCCGGGGCTTTGCCTCTCTTCTGCCCTCGTTCTGCGCTCCCGCCCGCCCAGGCCACCTTTGTTGTCGCTTACCTAGGCAACCCCGCCTCAGCTTCTCTCTGTGGCACCGAGCCCGGCAGTAAGGGCTACGTAGCGTTCCCAGCTGGTTCCTTTCACTCTGATGGAGGAATAACTTCTTGTCTCCTCCACGAGTGGCTTTGGCACGGTCTTGACGTGAGGCTTGGGGCTGTTAGGTTGACGGTCAGGCCTGCTGATGCTTCCAGTATTCCAAGTACACCAACGTCCTCCAATTCGGCATATTCTTTGGCTGAGGATGTCATAATCTAGCCTGAAACATTCCCGAGAGAGGATGTTCTCTTTGAGAGCTTCAGCAGCGGCCCCAGATGGTTTTGATATATCTTTTGTTTTATTGATATGAAAATGGGTGTGTCTTTACTTTGCATTCCGAAGGTGGGTCTTGAAGAACTGTTCCATTGCTATAGTTGTTCTTGTCCTAAATAGAAGAGCAGTTATTGGAAAGTGATAAAGAAATATAGAAGAAGGGTTAGGATTGAGGAGGGGAAGGCTCCTCAGTGAGTAACGTTAGTGTCTGAGTTACCTGCGTGTGGCATGAGGGGTTACTGTGGCTAAATACTTCTCAAAGAACTGGGGGTGGTTTCAGTGCTGCAGGTGTTAAAACTGTTCATAAGTTTGTGTTTTATTTGTTTGTTTTTTCCAAAACTGCAGCTAAACCAAGAAGTCAGTGTTTTGTGTTTCTAGTTGTGTAAGGAACAAAGATGCATTCAGGGGCTTTGCTTGCAGAGGCCAACTGCTGGAGCTCTCTGTTATCTGCAAGAATCAGCTCAGAGGGAGCTTACTTGTAGCTCCTAGGCTGCATTTTGTCCTTTAAGAGGTTTTCATCTGTGTATTGCGAACAGTAGTTTCATCTTTGCAAAGCTTTAGCTTGTTACCTCTCATGGCTACAGAGTGCTTTGATGTCATGATTGAAAATATAACTCCTTGTAGATGGCAGAGGAACACTTGGTTAGAGATCAGTAGCCCTAGAGGCGTGCTGTGTAGGGTGTGATGATGATGCCTCCAGAACCAAATCATTGTTGTTATGAGTTTGCATAAGGGTGGCTTTTGGTGTGGAGAAAGTGTCATTGTTTTGCACCAAATAGAACTGAGCTTAATTTTGTTAAGGTGAGCTTAGGTTTTGTATTTGGAAGCTTTTTTTTCCCTTCAGTGGTTCTTGACTCGGAATTGCAAAAAAAAGATGGGTAGCACAGAACTGATGAAATAATTGCTTTATTGTTCCAGATTTCTTATTTGATGAGACTTGGTGGCTGCGTTCCCCTATAATGCAGGATTTTAGCACAGTTTCATACCTGCAAAAGAACGATGAACTATTAACAACCACACGTGCTTGCAAATCTTTTCTTTTTAATTTAAAGCCTAAGTTGTATGTTCCAACCATTCATGTATATTTAATTTATAATCTCCCAGCATACCAGTCTAAACAAGACCGAAGACTAAATGGTAAGCCATGTGCAGTCAAGGGGCAGGACAGGCTAGGGCAAAAACCCCTACAACTTTTCACATAGCTGAAGACTCCCTTCTTCAATGTGTTTGCTGTGCAGGGGGTGAGGAGGTTGTGAGGGCTTAACCACAAAGTGAAATTTTAGTTATAAGTATGTCTTGCTTGGTGTGAAATATGGTTATAATACTAAGATAGGCTCCTGAAGTTTGTTAAGGACCAGTGGATAAGAGACAACAAAAAAGGATGTGGGAGTGGGAAAGGAAAACTCTCAGTTACCTGTGAGTTTAAATCCTCCTTTCTTAAGTCGTAAGCCACTTAATGCAAAACTCATCATTGTGTTTGCAGCTAACTTTTTTTTTGTTTCGTAAATACTGTGAGGAACTTGCTGCTGACCTTCAGACACATTCACTGCTTTGTATTTCACTGGCTATACCAAGTTTTAAGGTGTTTATGAGTTACTAACTGCACCATGAAGCTAAGCAGGGCAAATCCAGATGTGGTGTAGGGTGTGGAAGCCACACTAAATACACCGGGTCTGCAGGAGCAGGGCACATACTGCTGTTTTCCAGTAAGTAGTGCTCTTCTTGAATGACCAAATGTTCATCTTAGCCACAGAGAACTTGCTGACTTCATGGGAAACAACAAATACTCCTAAATAGTTGGTCAGCCTGCTGTGTGGGCAAGTTGCGTGCTCTGGGAGACGCTGCAGAGATCTGCCAGCTAGTCAGTTCTTAGGACACCAGCGCAGGTTACTGCCATTGCTGGGAATTTTTTTTTAACCTTTGATTGGAAAATGGAAGTGATTTTCAAGGCTGAGCAGAATTAATAAATTTAACTTTGACCATGAATTTATATTTATAGCGTGTTTTATGCTGATAATAAAACAGAGACAAATTAAGATTGCAGTGTGACACTTAATTGTAGCTGTGTATTTGGGTGGGAGTCCCCTCGTGGTGTCTTGGCTGTAAGCAGCACAGCGGAACTGCTCAGCTCGTGTTAGGCCTCGGTCTGCACATGTGTTTGGATTTATGCTGTCCAACGTGAGTCACTGGCATCCCAGTGTAAGTGCTATTTCCATGGAGCCTCTCCCAGTGCTGCCGGTTGGCAAGGCTTTGTCTCCCCAGGCTGTGAAGTGTGCGTTCCTCCAGCAGATGGAGTGGGATGTACACAGAGTCTCTGAGCTTACCTGGCTCTTGGCTTAGAGGGCCAGCACTGGTATTTGGTAGTTATTGCTTGCTGGAACGTTTCCGTCTTTGCAGATTTGCAGCTAATTCCTGTAGCACCGAGGCAACGCTTTTGTTCAAGGCAGGAGCACACTCAGAATCTCAAGTTGATGCTAAGTTATTTAGCACTTGTTGTGTTTTTTTGAGTTATGGTGGTGGAACGTGAATGTGTTTTGCAGACTAGCAAACCACATTATCTTGTAAACTCATGTGTAAAGATTCATGATTGTGTTACAAAACTGTTATCTTAAACAATAGCTTTTGATTCAAATTTGAGCCTCGACTTGGAATGAATTATCTGTCCATATCCCAGCACATGACCTTGAAATTAAAATTATTTCTGTTCCTTTGACATGGTGAATATAGGCCACTACTGGAGGCAGATCTTATGTTCATGCAGATTCCATATGTCCTTTCAGAACAATATGTACAGACTGGAGAAAAGCTACAAGTCATGAGAAAAAATAAGTTCTTGGGAGTTATTTTAAACTGTTTCTCTTCTTCACTGTTCTCTTGCGCTCTGCAGTGAGGAAGATGATGACTTTCAATATATGGATCATGACTATGAAGTACCACAGCAGAAAGGTCTGAAGAAGATATATAACAGGGTAAAATGGACACGTGATGAGGTAATCATGGGCTTTGGCTTCAGTTTCATTTCTATATGATACTGGTAGCACATGAAATATCTTGTTATTATTTAGTAACATATTGGGGTAGCATTTATTGGCTGAAGTTATGTCTTAACAGGATGAAAAGCTGAAGAAGCTGGTAGAACAAAATGGTACAGATGATTGGGCTTTCATTGCTAGTCATCTACAAGTAAGTTGAATCTATGTTTCAGTTAAGTTGCCTTTTAATATTTAGCTACTATGGTCATACATCTGGTTTGGAAATAAGGTGAAACAGGAATCAGAAACACATAATAGTAAAAACACATTTTAAAGAATGCTTGTAAATTGGACTTGAGGTCCAGCTCAGACCTTGGAGAACCTTATTAGCTCAGGCATATTGCTAAGGATTGGAGCAGCTACCCTGAGAGCCACAAATTTTCCCACAGACAGATTTTTGGAGGCTAAATGAAGGCTTACTTTTCTTTCATAACTGGGAACGATATTTCAAAAGATCCTTAGTGAGGGTACAGAAAAGCACCATCTGTCCTGAGCAGAGAAAGCAATGTTATTTAATTAGTATGTGTTAGCTAAACTTGATAAAAATCTGTTTTTCTTAACACTCTAGTAAAGAGCTGAGAATAAATTCATTTGGGACTTGGAAAAAAGTTTATTATTTTATTTGAAAGAAAAGGTATTTCCTTCAAAAAATTATTTCCTTGTATGGCTTATAGATAATGTCAAAAAGCATGTCAGTCATGCAAAGTTCAGAGAAGGTGTGGAGTAATGAGGACAAAAATAATTCTAAGTTTTTCTTTAAATAAGAGAAAGTTCTGAATTTTATTATTGAGTAAGAACATTGAAGTGATTAGATTAGAGCCTTGTGCAAGGCTGTTTTTTTTCTGGAGAAGAGTTTTTATAAACGAATGGAAGAAGATATAATGGGGAGAATTTAACTATTAGACTTCTTCAGACCTTTGTTCTAAGTATATTAATTTGAAATAAGCTAACAATTCTGGCTATCTAATATCTGCAGCTTTATGTATTTGAGAGTTTAACAGCTATGTTGGTCTTCTAAAACTATTTCAGAATCGTTCGGATTTTCAGTGCCAGCAACGATGGCAGAAGGTACTAAACCCAGAATTGATTAAAGGTCCCTGGACTAAAGAAGAAGATCAGAGGGTAATAAAAACTAATCAACACTGTACTCTTTTACTGTAACAAAGTTGGCCCATGAGTGCTACAAGCATGTACTTTTTCTTGGGTTTCGTCGCCAAACAGGTGATATTGGATGCCTGATGCATCTCATGATGTAGATAATCACATTACATCATGCTGTGTGAGAAGGAAAAAAACGAACCTGCAGCTGCTATTAAATAGATGGAATGTCTGGCCTACTCAAGCATTTTGTGTCCCTTTGCTCAGGGTGCGAGCTGAACTACTCTAGCTTAGCAAGTAGAGGAGATCTCTTTACAGTACTAAAGGACACATTCACATCTTTTGTTCCTCAAACCCACCAGACTCCAAAGGGATCTGGAATAAGGGGAATTATTTCACCCTCTACTGGTAAAGAAGCTGGCAATGGTGTGTTACAACTCCTCACCTCTGAATCCACGCTGCAGCTTTTTGCTTGCAAAACCTGGACCGCCCTGTAGGGATGTGCACATGGAGCTTTCACATATGGCATTTCAGATAGACTGCTTATTCCCATTGTTGTAATCAGTTTTAAGCTCTTTAAAACTCGTGTTTATCAACTTAGAAGCATGATCCTCCTAATCTCTTTTTCACAGTTCTCATCACTCTTTTAAGAAAAAGCTTCTAATGTGTAAAAACGTAGAAATGGGATGGAGGGTGGGGGTAGAGGTGTGAGGTTTTTCTCATGTGTGTGTTGTTGACAGAAGTAAAACCAAGCATCTTGTTTTTTCCAATTGTCAGCTTATGCAATGGGTGACAGAAAGGAAACCTCCAAATGAATGTTTTCATCAGTGTATACTTATATTCTAAACACAGTGAATTTGAAGTTAATAAGCTTTATTTATTGAAAAATAATCTTTAATATCCCTTGTCACTGTCTGCCTCCTTAGGCCTAGTGTCTTATCAGGTTGACTATTCTAATCCTATTCTAAAATGTTAATTTATCATCCTTCTCAGTCTTTGATTAGGTTTTGGAATTATAACGTGCTTTCATCTGTGTTCCAGGTTATTGAGTTAGTTCAGAAGTATGGTCCAAAGCGCTGGTCTCTGATCGCAAAGCACCTGAAGGGAAGAATAGGCAAGCAGTGCAGGGAGAGGTGGCACAACCACCTCAATCCTGAGGTGAAAAAGTCCTCGTGGACAGAAGAAGAGGACAGAATCATCTATGAAGCTCACAAGCGTTTGGGAAACCGATGGGCTGAAATAGCAAAACTACTTCCTGGAAGGTGCTTTTCAACTCTATTTGTTAGATGTTGGAATGTGGAAAGCAGTCATCACATTACTCTTTCCAGTATAGTTTGTTAGTCAGAGAGTATCTCGTGTAAATTAAGTCAGAACTTCTTTATCTTGATAGATGCTGAAATTTTTAAAGATCTTTTGTGTTTGATTATGTATTTTTAAAAAGCCTTAAAACCAATAAAAAGATTTCTAACGTTTTTCAGGTTCCTTCAAAAATCCTCCTGGTGACTTGGAAAAAAAGTGTAGTAGAGCTGAAGAGAGTAACTGCAAGTAATAGTGGCAGAATGCCTTAAGATCCTGTGACTTGATGTCAAAGTGCCTTCGTTAATGTGCATTTGGGGGTGACTTTTTTTGGTTTAAGATCAGAAATTCCTTTTTTGAATTTTTTTTTTTTGTGGGACACTTTTTGTTCATCAGGACACTCAAAAAAGGAATCTCAGTAACTTCCAGAAGTCCAGGCTTAGGAGTCATGCATTGCAAAACCAGTTAGTCTCCAAGTTACTAATTAATTGTATGTATTCTCCTTATCTTTGTTTCAAGTGTGATTGCCATTTTATGTGCTTCTGGAAAACAAAATCTTAGTGTATAAAGAGTTTAATGATTTTTTTTACCTTGTACTGTTAATTGAAATTTGATGTTAAACTGTCCCTCTCTCAATTCAGAAGTGTGGGTCTTCAGGAGGTGACTGTCTAGCTGTGCCTAGGGGATGTCAGCATTTGAGTCCACAGAGATGTATGTTTAAAAATTTGACTTTTTGATTAAGTACAATCACAGAATCACAGGAAATCCTTTGGAGGCATGTGAAGGGAATGGATTGTATCTCCGTGGAACTTGAGAGAGAGGGGAGATGAGTTTGTAAGGTCAAGAGGTAGTGTCAGGGTTCTCACTCATGATAACAGCCAGCACCAAGGCTTTCTCTTTTGCCACTCTTAATTTCCTGCAGATTTGAAGTTTAGTAGAAGGCATTTTTGAAAAGCTTAATTTCTAGTAGATGATGTCAAAATCTCGCTGCTAACAGAACTTTCAGTCCAAGCTGCTGGAGTTTTCTGGATTTATCTTTGAGTTAATCTGCTGTACAAACCTGTAAATTGTGCCTTATTAAACTTTGAAATATGGAAACCAGTCACTGTTGTACACTTTCATTTTAGGACTGATAATTCAATTAAAAATCACTGGAATTCAACAATGCGAAGAAAGGTGGAACAGGAAGGATATTTACAAGACACTGTAAAGTCTGAAAGAGCTAATTCAGCCACACTTCAGCCCCAGCCTAGTCTGACTGTGGAAGACTTGCACACTCAGAATCAATTTTACATACCTGTTCAGACACATGTAAGTTCAAAATCCAGAATGATTAGTATTTCTGAGTTTCAAGGAATTTACTGGGTTTGGAAGAAGAAACAAATCTGAAGGGACGGAGATCTGCTGAGCATTTTTGTGACATTATGCTAACTTAGGATTCGCAAGCCATAATAAATAGTTAATGAATAATAAACCAGAGGTAAGTTTACTGCCTGCTTTTCTTTAGGGTTTGTAAAATGATTTATGTCGTTTTAGATTTCAGCATACCAGTATGTCACACCAGAAGGCAGCTGTCCAGAGCACCCTTCAGCTTCTTCCAACTTAGTTCAGGTAAATTAACAGCACATTCTCAAGCAGAATGATAATCCTCACTTTATCTGTGTTTATAGCAGTAGAAAGTTTTAAAGAGATTAAAAACAAACCAACCAAGCAAAACCAATTAGTTAATTTTCTGATAATAGTGGTTGGATTGCTTGTGTGGGTACTGTTAGCCAGTGATGGTTTGAAACAATTTCTTGCACACTTACTTAGGATAAATAACTCAAAAGAATGTGAAAACACAAACACATCTATCCAGGTCCCAACACTGTTGATGCTATTAAAGACAGAACTGAATGAGTTTTGGTTAAAAAGTGCCATAATGTACTGAGCATTTACATGCAATGTGAGCAATCTGTTAGAACAGTTGCTTGTGTGCCACTTTAGCATCAGATCCATCTCCTGGTGACTGCTGGAGTTGTTTCACTTCTGAGTAACTACTGTATTACAAAATATGGCCCTGTTGAACAGCTCTGTTCCTGCTGTGTGTGGGCTCCTGTGTTAGAGTGTAGAATTTCTGTTGTGGTGGGGGTGGAAAATAGTAATGGCATCTTTCTTAAATTTTTCAGCAGTCATTTGTTGATGATGATCCTGATAAAGAAAAGAAAATAAAGGAACTTGAATTGCTACTTATGTCAGCAGAGAGTGAAATCAGAAGAAAACAAATGTCTTCTGTAAGGACTGTAAATTTCTGTAAATATTTGAATGCACTTTACTGAGATCAATCCTCAGCAATTTAGTGGTGGAAGTTTGGGGGGTTTTGTGTGTTTTCGCCTGACCTTCTGAAATCAAACCTATGACTGTTGGGTAGTAAAACAAAGTCTATATTTTAGAATTGAGGAAAATTATTTTTAGTGCAGTTTTCTAAACTGAAAACAGCAGAAAGATGACCTGCAATTTGGCCTTTGTTCCAAAGATGCAGGATTACAATCCTCTTCCAGAGATAGCGTGTTTGGTGATGTCACTGCCGTTCAGTTTTATAGATCAGCAATGTCTACTGTCTGTTCGACAGAGAAAGGTAAAAAATACCTAGGGTTTGCCCTATTTAATTTCAAAACATCCTATAGATTATATTTTTATCAGAATTTTGAGTCCTTGTGACACTTACTACCCACCTTTGAACATGACAAACAGTATATAAATTTGCACTGTACGAAATTTACACGTACTTCAGAGGAATGTGGGAGACTTGCAGCTGGCAGTCACTCACTTCCTCAGGAACACAGATCTTTGATCAGCCTCAGACACCCAACCAACTCAACCCTATTGGTTGCTAATTTAGATTACAGGTGAACTTCCAGTTTTATGTGGTAGAGCTATTCCTGGTATTCTCTTGAAACAGTGCAAAGCTCTGTTTATCTAGTAGAATCTGCTTTGCTTTGCCAGTGAAAATTAAAATCTGTTTCTCAAGTACTAAGCAGCATACTAAAGTGGGATTACCATGTAGAAGTTGAACAAATTTATCAATGGAGAATCTGCATTTAAAAAAAAAAAAATCTAAGTAGTAGTATTCCATGCTGTAGAAACAGTTTCTAATCTTGAAATGTGCCTGTGTCCTGTAGTGAAGATGACTTTGTAATATACTGATGTTCAGGAACCCAGGAAACTTGCATCAGAGATAGCTTCCAGTGCTACCCATAATTATCTAAGTTATAAGCATGTATGAGGTATGAATGAGAGGTAAGATAAAAATATTACACAATTTGAGACCACTGAGTGTGTGGATGTAAGGAGAAGACTGACTGCATTAAAGCAGATATTTCGTGTTCAAAAAAGCAAAAATGGTTGTGCTGAGTCTTTCCAAATACTACCTTTTTTTTTTTCCTCCCCACAGTCACATAATTGACTCTGTTCAGCTTCTGAGTTGGATAAGATTAACGTGTTTCTTCATACTTTTTAGCAAGCTGGAAATGTACCTTGTTGGTCTGGAAGTTTTGTCATGGAAGATTGTGTGTCTAATACACTAAATAGCTTTGAGGAGCAAACAAGTGAGTTCTACAGCATGGATGAGACCCAAAGCACATCTGTTCAGCAGAATTCACCCCCTAAGTATTTGGCAGTGGAAGCAAATACAATGTTATCATCTCTACAAACCATTCCAGATTTTGCAGAGACGTTAGAGCTTATTGAATCTGTAAGTCTGTATTTATTCTAAAAAACCCCAAGCCCCATGTTTAGGAACATCAGTTTACACAAGATGTATAAGATACTCTTGGAATTGTTACGCTGTACTTCTCTGCAGTTTTGCCCTTATTGAGAGATGTGTTTTATTGTCTGTTTTAAAAGAATTGTGGTTTAAATTATTCAGTGTTTTAGGATACAGGGAGAATAATTTGGTTTATGGCTTCTGGAGGTAGAGAGCTGTTAGATGGGCCGAAATAAGCTCGGATAAGCCTATAGTGTGTGAGGGTTTTGCGTCTTGCCTCGTAGGATCCGGTGGCGTGGAGCGACGTGACCGTTTTTGAGCTCTCGGAGGCTGCGGGGTCTCCTGCCAAGGCAGCTCCAGTGAAGCTGATGCGGGTGCACCACAACGAAGGGGCTGCCGAGTGCCAGTACGACGTCAGCGTCCTGCTCGGTGCTGACAAGCTCGGCGCCATCGGCACCCAGGAAGAGGCAGTTTTACCAACAAGCCCAAACGTAAAATTCAGCACTCCACCTACTATCCTAAGGAAGAAAAAGAGATTGCGTGCTGGGCAGTCACCAGTGAAGGAACTGAATGGTGGCCCATGTAACGATGCCGTCGGCACTGCGCTGAAGCACACCCCTGTGAAAACACTACCATTTTCTCCATCACAGGTGAGTGTCTTTTTGAATGTGACTAAACATCATGACTGGAGTGGGTGGATTGTAAATTGCAAGTATTTTCTTCCCTAGTCATACATCGTAGCCTAAACAAATGCCCCAAAACTCCCTAAAACACCTGCATAAGCTTAGATATATTAAAGGGAAATTGTTAAATAACCTGCTTCCTCTGTTCTGAAGACTAACTGGGGATAGGGTGGAGTGGGTGGGTGACGACATATGTTTCAGCTCACACTTTCTCATGCAAATAATTGTTGATAGAGAGCCATTGTCTCTGTGACCTAATTAAGCAGTAGGGATCTTAAAGAGAAAAATCAAGGTTTCAGCAATAAATATCACAAATGTCTTGGGAGTATAAAACAAGAATTGTTTATTGAGATTTGTCAGTAAAAGCCCTTCAGAAATATAAAAATAACTTTTTTGATTGCTCAGTACAGTGGTGTTTTGTCCTTGAAGGTTGCTTAGTTTTTTTTTTTTTTTTCCTCTCTTGCACTTAGTTTTTCAACACTTGCTCTGGAAATGAACAATTCAACCTTGAAAATCCTGCATTTACATCAACTCCAATCTGTGGGCAGAAAGTTCTTATTACAACTCCTTTACATAAGGAAGTGGCACCAAAAGATCAAAAGGAAAATGTGGGGTAGGATTATTATCTTAAACATCTGGTGGTGGTGCTCAAACAAAACCATGTTTTTTCTAAACGTTGCATGCTGTGAGTTGTAAACCCCCTAATGCTTAAATGCTTGTGTACAAACAAACTGACTTCCTGTTTTTAACTTAACAGAAAGTGGCTGATACTTAGTTCAGATATTTCCTTTTTAAAATGCCGAACAAAACCCAATTAGTTTGATACACCTGGGGTAATGCTATTGGTGATCTTGATACTGTTGGATTCAGGGGGGTGATATCTGTTGTGTAAATTAAGGTGGTTTAAACTGTTTCTTAAATTCATTTTATTACATTGCTATTTATAAAGTAAAATATTGAAGTGCACGTATGAACACTTTTCTGTGCTTGACTAGTTTTAGAACTCCCACAATTAGAAGATCTCTTATGGGTTCAACACCAAGGACACCAACTCCTTTTAAAAATGCTTTGGCTGCTCAGGAAAAGAAGTATGGTCCCCTCAAACTGATGGTACGTGATGACATTTTTTATTTTTGTCTCTGTTCAAGCTTAAGTGTGCTCTTGTTTTCGAGCTGTTGTTCTTGAGCCTCAGCATGACCTGGGGAAGCATTTGCTTACAATGCTGTTGTTCCAGCGACGTTCGGTATATCCTAGAGAACAGCTGGAACCTGAATCCAAAGTTTCAGGTTTTGCACGTTAGACTGGTGTCCTTCAGCATGGTGTGGAGGCCCTGCCTTGGCAAGTGGTGATTGATACACAGAATTGTTTGGTCCCTAGTCAGTTTGAACACATCAGTTCTGCATTTGTGCATACAGTTGTGCATATAGTGCAGCCTTGCTAACACTACCTCCTACAAGGTGGGAACATCATTGCCTGAGGCTTTAGTTTTAATACTTTAGCTTTCTGTTTTTTCAAAATAAAAATTGTGAGAGAGTGAATGGGTTATCCACCGACTGGATAATCTAGTTGGAGCAAACTGGTGCAGAGGAATGTGGCAGACTTCAGGATTTGAAACAACTTTCACATTTGACTTGAAAAGCAACGTTATCTCTGAATCCTCTGGACTGCGTAAGAGCCGAGATGTTTCCTGGTTTTGGTTCTTCTGCTGTGCCAGGACTGAAACTAAATGTTTACCAGAGCAAAAAATTCCAAGTATTTTCTTGATAGGAAGATGCTTGGAAGTGTTTTGTCCTTCCTATGGGTTTACTTGAATGACATTTACAATTTTCTTCATCCTAAACCCCAGATTAGTAATTCCTCTGATTCTTCGGGGTGTCGCAGAAGGCTTTTTTTGGTTGACTATGGATGATGTAACTTTTTTTGTTTGTTTGTTCTAAACGAATTCAGTTTTCACTCTAGCTAAGGCATGTTAATGCATGATAACTTTTGGAATTCAGTAGACATACGGTTTTCAAGTTCTGAAAAAATTCCAGCCAGTATATATTGAATACTTCTTTTCTGCAAACACAGAAGGTAGCTCACTTTGCCACAGGGCTTGGCACCATCTGTGTTACACTATAGATTCGCAGCCTCTCACTATGCAAATGGAGTGGTTTGGCATT
>NW_008590939.1:12503-22050 GCF_000691845.1 Merops nubicus
TAACCTCCTGTTCAAAATCACATTTTGAGGGCTTAAGGGAATTCTCCTGTTGGTACACAAAGGGGCCATCTGTATGGCTTCTGTGAAATTCAGTGCTGTACTTAGGACTATCAATGTCTTATTCAAAGATTTTTGTTAAGATTGATGTAAATTCCTTTCCCAACAACAGTCATGCTTTTACAGTATGTTTTTTCAGTATGCATGTATGTGTTTGGTGTATATATATTTTTATCCCTGTTATCAGTGGATAACCATTGCTAATAAATACAAACAAGTAGTTTACATATCTTCTACAGTGCTAACTTGCATTTTTTTAGGCACTATGTGCACATATGTTTTATCTGTCTAGAAATAATGTGCAGTAAAATGAATTTAAAAATCTGCCTTGAAATGTTGATTTGCAGTTTTTAACTACAGTAGTGTAAATCCTTTTATCTGTTGCTATAGTTTGCAAGATCTCTTTTCTGGTCCACATTGGCTGCAAGTGCAATATGGTAAAATCTAGTAACTAATAGACTTCCTGTATTTTCTTCTCCAATTTTAATTAACTTAGTCACAACCACTTGCCTTCTTGGAGGAAGACATTAGGGAAGTTTTGAAAGAGGAAACTGGAACAGATATATTTCTCAAGGAGGAAGATGACACTGTGTATAAAAGCTGCAAGCAGGAGGTAACATTACAATAATAGTTTCAAATAAGAAGTAACTGATTTTAAATAGTATTTTACATTTTTTCTCTGCAAAATGTTTATTGCAGCACAACTCTTCTAAAAAAGTCAGAAAATCACTGGTCCTAGATCCATGGGAAGAGGATGATGTTGGCACCCAGCTCTTCACAGAAGATAATAGTTTAGATGTACAGGTATGTATTCAACAACTAAAGAGCATCACTGGCAGCAATATTAATATAGAACTGAGTATCTTTCATTCTATCAACCAAAAAGTGTTTGGACTGAAGCTAGATCCATAAATCTAGAAGATTAAAGTTGCCTTCAGTTTGAAACACTGCCTGAAGTAGTTAAGTAATAGTTGGACATTGCTCTTGAATTCCTGCATGAATTCTTCCTTTCAGGCCTTCCGAGCAGGACTGGTGAAGTCATGTGGATGCTTTGCAGGCCTGTGGTTAGAGCAAAGCTGCCTCCATCCTGGTTCCCTATTGGCTTTAGCATGTAGGGCATGCTGCAGCTCTGTCATACACCAGGAAGGTGATATTTGCCCCTGTTCTGCACACTTGACAGCCTGGCAGACATGTTCTGAAGATACCTAGTTGCATATTAGGCAGCACGCTTTTCCTTTTCCTGCTTCACACAGTAGGGGTGTACTTTATGAAATATCAAACACATAGAAGATGAGGTTTGTGGCCTTCCTCTGGCTGAAGGAATTTCAATACTCCTGCCCCAACAACCACAACATGAAAAGTTCAGGGATGGGGCTGTTTGGTCCCTCATTCCTTTAAAAAATAGACCAATATTTTTTTCAGTGGAGTGATTGAATAGATTAATCCTTAGTCTTGTAGTTTTCCTGAAAACTTGGGTATAATCTAGTTCTTAAATTAATATATGTATGTGTTTAATTCTGAGTCAACGTCTGTGACTCTTGATTGGGTATAAAGCTGTATTCAAGAGGCAGGAGCCAAAGTCCCTAGGCAGAGCAGGTGCCTGAGTCATACCCCTTTCTGCTGATGGTAGCTGGTTTTCTAAATTCCCTCCTGAAATGCTTGCCTTGGTGCCTGTCTGCTGGGTGTTAGGTGCTCCCCCAGAACATCTCTCTTGTGGGGAGCAGAACTGCTGCAGCCATTCCAAACAGGAAGAAGTGCCTGTTCTTCTCTTAGTAATGCCTTGTGGTGGTGTGGCACGTTGTGCCTCCCTCATGTGCAGGTTGTGAGGCTGAGCCCACCATACACTGTGCTGCTGGGATGTGTTAAAGGCAGCGGACTGGGAAAAAAGCTTTCCCTCTGTTTTAATGAGGATACAAGAAGGGTTGTGCCAGAAGTGAATTGAAAGCTTTTTTTCTTTAAAACTGATCCCTACCCTCTTTTTATGCCGACAGTCAGAGAATGCATATACCACATCTTTATTAATGAAGCCATTGTTGGAAATACATGACAACAGATGTAACCTGACATCAGAAAACCAGGATACAAGTCCAGCAAACAAAACAGATGCAGTAATTACGAAGAAACCGAATGCATGTACTTCAAAAAATGTCAAAATGCAGAAAGCCCTTCAGGTCTGGATGCAAAATATTCTGTTAGTTTTGTTAGCAGGTTAACTTGTTTGTTTGTTACTGTCTTGTACTAGTATCTAGAATTGTTCCATTCAATTATCTAGTTTTGGGTAGTGTTTCCATGATCATTATCTCTTTTAAGTTGGTCATTTATCCACAAAGTGTTTATTCATTGTGAAGCTCTTCAAATACAATCCCAATGTTTCACTGAATGGCCTCTAAGATTTAAACATGGGGTGGCAGAAAATACGACAGGTAAACCTTCAAAACAGGTTTGGGTACCTAAGTCTTGCAGTAAGAAAACTTGACTTGGTGCAAACTAAACCTCTATAGGATCAAAGTTTCTCAAATTTGGCAGGTACTTACTTCATAATAAACTCAGTGGGATTCGTTAGGCAGAGTTCATCCACAGGTTCTGTTTGGTAATTGTTCTTATAATGTGCCTGTTCTTGTCCATCCATATATATTTCCATACCCTTAGAACTGGAACCTGGTTTTTCCTTGTGTATGGCTTAACCATCAGGTTTAGGGAGAGATTCTCTTTGACCTGACTTGGTGCCTGTTCCAATTTGTGCCATAGGGAGTCAGTAGATAAAGTTCTTGTGTTTTCTCAGAATATTTATAGCTCTGTATTAATTAAAAAAAAAAAAAAGGCAGGGCATCTGGAACCTGCTCTTCCATGTCCCACTTAACTGCTGTAACAATGTGTTCTTAAGTACAGAAACAACAGTATGGCTTTCTGATCCTTTCTGATGAGAAGAGAGAACAAACCTCATTTAATTGTGATATTCCAAAAAAAAAAAAAAAAAATTAACTCCCATGAATGGCAGCAAAGGTGAATACATCTATCTGGCCCAGTACTATGCTCTAAAGAATACTTGAAAAAGGAGTTTAGTCATACTATACTCACAAATATTCCCACTGAATCATCTTTTGCTCGTTGTTCTTTCCCCTGAGAAATTCCCTCTCAGTTTGGTGCCCACTCTAACCACGAGTTCCTTCCATGAATGGAGTTTTGCTAAATTTACAGAGAAACTCAAATGGCTAATTTTTGCTGTGCATCTATATGTGAAACTGATGCTTTGGATCAGTTTCTAGCTCGGTGTGGGAGGGAGAGAATCTTGTGTTCTTGATTAGGCTACAATCTGCTGGTGTCAGGTCCAATTTAGAGCTGTCGCAAATAGGCTTGAGATTGCACAAATCGTATACACACAGGGTGTGCTTCATGGATGAGGCAGGACTAGTGTCTCTGTTCTTCCTCCATTCATTATTTTTATTCCTAATTCCTTTGCCATTTCTCATGTGTTCCCCGAACATATGAGTGTTCTTCCACGGCTGCCACTTTGGTTCAGTGGAGTCCTTCACAGCTTTCTTTTTCAGCCAAATGGTTTTGCCTTCCTTGGTGTCTCCAGACAAGCTGTCAGCAGTGCATTTCTCTGCCTGTTGAATTTTGCACATTTAAAGGGGAGAGAATATGACTTAATTAACTTCTCTTTTATGTATCAGCTGTTGAACTTGTCTCTTCTTAAGAGGGTTTTCATTTTGTTAGAACTTAAGCGTAGCACAGGTGCTCTGCTGAGGGGCTGGAGTGAGGAGTGGAGAGGGAGCTTTGTCACGGGTTCTAGGTATTGTAGAACTGAATCCTCAGTCAAAGACAGCATTGCTAGGTTGTGACTCGTTGTTACGCTGGGAGGCTGTAGGAGAGTAGCTGGAGTATTTTAGTTGGGTAGAAGAATCGTTAAACCCAATTCTATTTTACGCAGTCAAATTGCGAATGGGAAGCGGTGGTTTATGGGAAAACAGAAGACCAGCTGATCATGACTGAACAAGCGAGAAGGTACCTGAGCACATACACAGCTACCAACAGCACGTCGAGGGCTCTGATACTGTGATGGTCCTGCAGCTGCCAGCCACCTCCTCCCAGTGGGACTGACAGGGCGTTGAAGGCGATTCCAGCACGACGCTTGGGAACTGAGTCTTGGAGAGGCTTTGCCAAGGGAAACCTTCAAGCTGCCTTAAAGCTTCCACGCTTCCTTTGTCTGAGAGAGCAGACACAAAGCTCTCGTGTGCTCTACAAAGGGATAGTACAAACAGCTCTGCAATGACTGGCTTAAATATTAAAAAAACAACACCCTAAAATATGATAAAGAAATAAGTTGCAGTGCTGACAACACAGTTTTTAGGTCTTTTTTTCATATTTATTCCTTTGACTCACGTCGCTTCTTTTCTGTTAGTGCATTTTCAGTGTAGAGTAGGGCTGTAGGTCGTTACTGGTTTCTGAACGAGCAACGTACGTGACTGAATGTGCTTTTGCCTGTGTAGCATTTTTCTAGTATATAAAGAAACACAATGGAAAGGAGCATACAGGAAGGATAGAATGTTGCACTACTAATTTTTTTGGTATGCTGCAAAACAATGAAATTAACTACAGTGTTAAATATTTATTTGCAAATGGTACTAGAAGTAGGCACAGGGGGGTGAATTAGGTTTTAGTGTAAAGCATCAGTATTTTCTTCATAAATCTCAAAAGGAGATGATTGTTGAATGTATTGTACAGTATGTAGGAACAGGGAAAATTTTGTAAATTGGAAAGGAGTCTGTTTTTATAATTTATTTTCATTTTAAAGCTTAAATGTAGATATTTATATGTATGCCGGTTGTCTAGAAGCCAATGTTGTTTCCTGTTAAAACAGCTAAAATGGAAAAAAAGGACAAGCTTAAAATATGGAATACCAAAATAATTACAGTGGTGAAATGTCCAAATCTATACTGTGTTACATCTGCATAAAAATTGCACTATAACTCCTAAATCATGTTGGTCTACATAATAATTACAAGGTACACCTGTATTATACAGCAACCATTCCTGTACCTTGTTTAAATATTTTTAGAAAGGAATGGTGGGGTCCTATGTGTGACCCAGGAGTACTTTGTCCTGCATAGGAACTAAAAACTAATGCATTTTAATTTAATTTTATTTTAAAAAGAAACTTGGCACCTTGGGTATCAAAACAATTGTATCTGCACTTAAGTTTGACAGTTATATACTTACTAAATGTTTGAAAAGCAAAGAGAACATTATTTTATTTATGAAAAGTCTTTGTCCTTATTTAAAGGCATACAGGTCACAACAGTTGCTTTAGTTGCCTATTTTAGGTATTTGCACTTATTTTATGTCTTGTTGTTTTGTTTTGAAGGAATGTTTTGGTTTGCTCTTGTGTAGAGGTTTTTATGTAGTTAATTTCGAGCGAGCTACCTTGGTGTGCTAGCAGCAAATACTGACAGGTGAACAGAACTGTACACTGTAGGTTTAGGTATTTATAACTGAGACACTCTTCCTCTCCACTCCCGGGTTGCTGCTGCGGCCGGCCGGCGGCAGGGTCGGCTTGCTGCTAGGAGAGACGGGAAGAGCGAGCATCGTATGCACTGTATGTAAAATGGCAAAAAAGCACCACTGGTGTGGGGTTCTCTAGTTAACTTTGAGATCAACCAGTACTATGCAGGGTCTGAAAAGTATTCCTATCAGTTCAATATCAAAGAAGGTAGAGAATAATTTATTAATGGAGAATTTTAACGTGATGAGTGGCGCAAGGAAGGTAATGGGTTATTAAACTTTTCTAAACATCTCAAAGCTTATACAATCCTTATTTTTAGCAGCTTTTTGATATTGAATATTTGCCTGGCTATAATAGTAGTAGGCATAAAGAGTTTTAGCCGTTTTTAATTCACATGAAAATTGGAAGTGGGGGTGGGGGGTATCCTGTATAAGCAAGGGGTCAGAAAATAGCCATCTTGCCAGGGTGACACCTCCCTGTTGAAACTGAGAGGCAGCAATTTGGAATTCTGGGCAGTACTAGATTTAGGTGAGCATTACCAGAATGGATTTAACAGCAATGTCTAACCCTGGAGACAGCATTTAAGTCACTAAAAAAAATGAAATGAGATATTGAGAGAGAAAGAATATCTAGAATCTGGATGGTACGTTTCAGTAGAAGTGGTATCACCAAAACTGCCTATACGAAGTTTAAGCATAGATTTCTGGTAAGTAGTATTAATTTGTGTTGGTATTGGTTGGATCGTTGAGTTAACTCCTTCTTTGTTGCTTTAGCAGGAAGGATTTTATTTTTCATATGTCAGGCATATTTTCTTACTTTTTGAATGTTGTGTGCATTTGCATTTCTTTCAGTTTATAAGTAGATTGTACATGCAGCAGCCAAACTTGCATGACACCTGAATACATATTACTCCATAGTTTGTTTTAAGGTTTGACATAACGTGCAACAAACACCTTGTTTATCTTAGTTTTTGTTGTACTACAAACTTTTCTTTTATGTAAGAGAATCTCAAGTACAATACAGATCATATTAATGTCAAAAATAAAGCATTTATATACCAGGTTACTGTAAGTGCCTTTTATTTGAGAATTTAAACACTTGGTGCTTGTTAAAGCAATATGTATGTGTGCCTATGAAACTGCAAGAAAATGCCTTTTCTAGCCTCCTCTGGGTAGAGACAAAGTAATCCTGCAATCAGTGGGTCACCCAGCAGGATGGGGCCTGCCTGTGTTTGGTTAACAGTTTGTATTTGTGTCTCAAAGCTTTAACACAAATATTTGTGTATAGGAGACAATTTGAAGAACATTGCTAGTGTAAAGCTTTTTTACATCTGCTGTATGGTGGAAGTGATATTTTAGTATCTGTGCCTGGGTCTCAGGAGGCAAATGCTAAGTGTAAGCTGTACAGTGAGAGGGTTTTAATTATTTTTATTTTTTTCCCCCTAATTAGGACTCATATATTAATCTGAATTAGTGTTAGTTTGACTCTCTTATTTGCTATAAACATCGGCATTCAACAGTTACTGTTGATTGCCTCTTCCAGCTTTGTGACAAATATAAAAGGCAAACAATCTGTTGAAGGAAGAGGACAAGAGGATACTAATGCAAGCCAGTTCTTCAGAAATACGTCCCAGTAGTGTATATTACCCAGCTTGGAGCTGTAGAGGCAAACTGTGACTGTTACTGGGGCTTTTCTGGGGTTCTGGCTGTTATTTATATTTATTAAATGTATATACAGTGTGTATATATATACATTTTATAGACACATACATATATAATATATGAGAATATCCTGCAGACCTGCTTGTGTTGGCACACGTGACATTCTCAATCGCTTGGGGAAAGCGAGGTGGGCTCCCTGTAGAGCGTTTGTTTTTGTTGATCCTGATATCAGGAATTGGGGCAAAGTGTTGGGAGATTGAAGTCTGCAGTGATGTCACTTGTTCATTTTACTAGGTCAGCTCTGCTCAGTGAAAGTAGAACAGATGGACACCAGCCAGTAAGGTAAACCTGGGAGGAACTACAACCCTGAGTTGGACTATGTGAAGACTCTGAAATCTTTACTCATGGGGATGGCTTTTACTTGGAATAAACATTCTTTAAGGAATTCTTTGGTGAAAGTAAGCCCAGGACATAGCTTTGGTCAGGTGGCTCAGAAGGGGTTCTGAGCAACTTGCTCCAGTTGCAGATGTCCCTGCTGACTGCAGGGGGTTAGACTAGATGAGCTTTAAAGGTCCACCCAGTCTGTGATTCTGTGATTATTAGTTGCACCAAACTAAAACTGATGCAACGTTGAGTGCATCAAGCTTCACGAAATAAGGAATTTAACACTGGTTATTAACTGGCCATGGTTGCACCATACCTGTGACTAAGGCCTAACATGATGCAAACAACAAAAATTCTGAAACTGGAATTGATTCTCTCATTTGGTTTTGTGATATTCAGATAAAGTTTCAGTACGTAGGCAGAAAATACACTGATGTTTTCTAATGCTAGACTTCATGTAATTATTCTTTTCCACATTTCCTTGACCTTGGCTAAGCTGAAGCTTTACTGGCTTAAATGCTTACTTTGATAAGGAAGCTGTGAATTACTGTTTCTGTGCCAAAAGACTGGTCCCTCATGAAGCTGCAGCACTGGTCTGCGTGGCCTCCCCTGGAGACAGACAGCTTATCCCTGGAGCGGCTTGGATTCCTGCCCTGCAGCTGAAGGGAACAACAGCATCCTTGTAGCTCTGCCAGCATGCTGTGTTGGAAGAACAGGTAAGCCTTGAACTTTTATATGTAAGCTTGCATTTTTGTGTAAAGTAAAAACCCAAATGCTCATACCCACTGTATTCTACCATAACAATGATGGAGAAACCTCAGTGGTGCAGCTTTTGTTTGCATCTGGAGTAAGATGTGCAATGTGGCGTTCCTCAGTATCGACTTTGCAGTATTATCTACCTGCAATTAACTTACAGAAATTTGAGGGTTTTCTTTGGGTGTATTTTTTGGAAAGTCCTCTGGATTTTTCACTTCCAATTTCATGTGTCATCATGCCCTCTGATTACAGAGAAGATGACTGTTAATGGCCTTAGCAGGAGCAAGGTGTGAATGGGCCGTGTATGGCCTGGCAGTGACATGCTTCTGCAGCTGGACTGTGTCCTGGCTTTGGTTGGAGCTGAGGAACATTTTCATCCCCCAAAGGGTTGCTCAGGGTGGTGGTGGAGTCCCCATCCCTGCAGGGGTTTCCAGGCCTGGCAGATTTGGTGCTGAGGGACGTGGTTTAGTGGTGCCTCGGCAGTGCTGGGGTAACAGTTGGAATCCATGGTCTTAAAAGTCGCTTCCAAACAAAATGATTCTGTTCTATAGTCTGAGGGGAAAGGGTGCTGTTGTCTTCTGGGGAAGGGAGAATTCTGCTTACTCAGCATTTACTTCCTTGCTAACCATTGGCCAGATGCCTGATCTTAGTTCCTGCTTGAACATTGATGTTTGGTGGTTGTGCCAACCCACAGTGCCCTAGACTGTGTCGTGTGCTCTGCTTTAAAATGGTCTGGGCCACAGGTTAAAATACTTGTGCAGGTTTTTGAGGGTGTCATGTCCTTGCAACAGGAGGCATTCACAGAATCACAGAACGTTAGGGGTTGGAAGGGACCTCCAGAGATCATTGAGTCCAACCCCAATTAAATTAAGAGAAGTTTTAAAAGAAACAAGCACTAATAGAACAAACCCATAGAGCAGGCAAAGGAAACCTGGAGAAAGCTGCTCGTTTGAAGACCATGCTCATGAGCAGGGATAGGGAGTGCCTCGAACATCTCGGCAGGAGCTCTATGAACAAAACGAGCAGTGCTTGTTTGTTAGATGGGAAGAGAGCTTGGAGAAGCGCCGGGCTTTGTGAGGGGCGGCTGCGGCCGTGCGTGGGGCTGGCTGGGCCGGCAGCGTACCGAGCACAGTGTCCTTGTTTGCCCGTTCCCACGGTGGCCAGCGTGCGGTTGTGGCAACTCGCC
>NW_008590940.1:0-482 GCF_000691845.1 Merops nubicus
TATCTATAAAGCTCCTGCCACACGCCACCGGGCTCTGCCCACCCTGCGGCCACCGGCAGACAGAAATAAGAGATTTACAAAAACTACTCCGAGCAGCAAGAGCGCAGCCGGGCCAGGGCTCTCCCTGCCACCAGCCTCCCACCCCCTCACACCCGTGGGGAGCCCCGAGATCCTTCACAGACCCGCTCCGGCAGTGAGCGCCGCTTGCCAGGCACCCCCTGTCCCCCCTCCCTCTCCTCGGAACAGTGATGGGTCTGTCCCTGGAGGGACAAATCTGTCCTGGGAGCAACGGAGCTGTCCCCGGGTCTGTCCCCAGAGCAATGGAGCTGTCCTGGGAGTGATGGGTCTGTCCCGGGAGGAACAATGGATCTGTCCCCAGAGCAATGGAGCTGTCCTGGGAGTGAAGGGTCTGTCCCAGGAAGCAATATCGATCTGTCCCTGGAGCAGCAATGGATCCATTCCCAGAGCAGCACTGGATCTGT
>NW_008590940.1:612-876 GCF_000691845.1 Merops nubicus
TCCCGGGATTGATGGCTGTGTCCCTGGAGTGATGGCTGTGTCCCCGGAGCGTGCCCACCAGCCCAGCTAACTCTCGGCGCAGCAGTTCCCTGAAGGCAGGAGGGCCGTGGCACCGGGAGCCCGGGGAGGCCCTGGTGCCCACCCAGCCCTCACCCGGGGCTCTCACCCAGGACGTTGCGCTTGCAGAGGGGACAGGTCTGCTGCAGGAGCAGCCAGGGGTCCACGCAGTCCCGGTGAAACTCGTGGCAGCACGGCAGCACCCGC
>NW_008590941.1:0-491 GCF_000691845.1 Merops nubicus
ATAAGTTTTCTACTTTACATTTGTTTCTTTATATCATGGATGAGATGATCTCAGGGGTCCCTTCCAACCTCAGCCATTCTATGATTCTATGATAATTAGGATAATTGGGATAGAAGCAAGAAGGCCTCTCCAGACAAGGGTATAATAAATTAGGATAGAGGATATAGTAAAGTAGGACAGAGGTAGGAATGCCTTCACAGGTGAGGATATGATAGTCCATGGCTGGGAGTGAGACATGGCCTTGTAGGTAATGATGGAGTTAATGAACCACACAACAAAGAGGGACATATGTTAGGGGGTACATACAGGAAAAGGAGGGACATTTCAGGGGAAATAATTAGTATGCATTTCCGGAAGCCTGTACCTGCCAAGTACCTCAGGCAGTGAGGTAAGGCCAGGCTGGAGGAGGCTCTGGGCAGCCTGATCTAGTGGGAGGTGTCCCTGCTCATGGCAGAGGGGTTGGAACTGGGGGATCCTTGTGGTCCCTTCCA
>NW_008590941.1:542-794 GCF_000691845.1 Merops nubicus
GCCTTGATGATCTGGGAGGTCCCTTCCAACCTAAAGGATTCTATGATTCTGTGATTCTATGAAAGGAAGAGGGCCACATGCGGCCGGGAAAATTGGACTAGCAGGATCCGCATCCTCCGGCAATTCTGAGGGAGCCGGCAGGGGAACGCCCCAGCGAGCGCTCCCTCGCTTCGAATGAAGTCTTTAACGGAGCTCTCTCCGAGGCGAACACCGCTCTCTGACGGCGGGACCCTCCGCACCCGGGACAGGCCG
>NW_008590942.1:0-252 GCF_000691845.1 Merops nubicus
GCCTTCCAGCGTGCGGCACGGAGCTTGGCCGGCCTTCCAAATGAGCTCCACGGTCAATACTTGACTGTTTGGGTACGGTTCTATATCTCGGACCGGAGGGCGTCGACATCTCCGTAAGGCAACAGTGAATGATTCACCGCAGAAAAAAAGGCAACAGGCTTTGGAAGGCGATCCTCTGTGGTGTGCGTTTTACTACAGAAAGTATTACAGCCTGAAGCACACACACTGTTTCGCTGACAGTGGATTTAAAAA
>NW_008590942.1:333-2003 GCF_000691845.1 Merops nubicus
GTATATTATTTGTGTTTGGGATTTGGGGCTTTTTTTCTGTTCTCTAGAGGGGACAGTTTACTTATCTAAAGGCTGAATGGCAGGCACTAACAGCCTGCGCCCAAATTAATACCCCGGAGTTTAAAGCAATATTTCCTCAGCAAAGTGATGAGAGGAACCCGCAGGCCACGGGATTTGGAAGGTTCCGAGATGCTCTTCCCTTCCTAGTGTGGGGGTGATCTGTTTATGACAAGGATTGGAAGGGGGAAGACGAGAGAAGGAAAAGAAGAGAGAGAAAAGGGGGAGGAGGAAGAGAAAAGGAGAGGAGAGGAGAGGAGAGGAGAGGAGAGGAGAGGAGAGGAGAGGAGAAGAGAAGAGAAGAGAAGAGAAGAGAAGAGAAGAGAAGAGAAGAGAAGAGAAGAGAAGAGAAGAGAAGAGAAGAGAAGAGAAGAGTCTGAATAGGATACACTTTTCCTGGTGTAAACAATCTCGTAGAGCTGGGCGTGAGAGGTGTGTGAGGTGAAGCAGCAAACTCGCGTTATAAACTTTACAGAGCGGTCCTGTGCGGTCCCTTCCGGCCGCGCCCGTCTGTGCCCGGGGCTGAGCCAGCCTGTGCCCAGGGCTATGCAAGCCTGTGCCCAGGGCTATGCAAGCCTGTGCCCGGGGACACGCTGCGTGGGTGACTCTCGCCCCGCGCCTGGCTGAAGCCGCCGGTATGAGCGAGCGATTCGCGGAGCGGCTCTGGGCTAGCGGCAAACAGGAATGTTCAGACAGAGAGGAAGACAGGATGAGGGTTTCTCTTCCTAAATAATTGCCTCTAAATCTTTTTGATCACCTTTGGATTTAGACCTCCCAGCAGAAAAGTCTCGGTCCTCCATGTATTTATTTATTTCATTTGCTTCTGCGAAGTTAAGTCTTGAACGTTATTCCCCCTCTCCCCCCAAGTTCTCTTTCACTAGTCTGCCGGGAAGATAAATCAAATCTTCTCCGGGACACGTTCCTGAACAAAGCTACAAGTAAGCGTGCTCTATGTTGTTCATCGAACAGACCTTCAAAGTTGGAAATGTCCCTGCTTAGGGAAAAAGGCTTTGAAATTTGCCCAGGTTCTGTGGCCTCTTTTGAAGCTGTAGGAAGTTGGAGCTTGCCTTGAAATATCATCACACAGAACCCTTTACCTTGAAAACAAAGAGGTGGAAGAAGCTTCGGATTATTTAAAATTAGACCGTGGTTTTTTTGAATGTAAATGTACATACATTTAAATAGGGAAGTATAAAATATTCCAGGTCTTGCTCCTCGTACTAATCAAGGCTGTTGGAGGCTCCCCGAGCCATCATCTTTTATAATTATAATTACACGCGTCAATCAAGACCTTCAGGCAAAGTCAGAACAAGGCAGGCAAACTCAGGAGAGAAATCACATTAAAAAAAAAAAAAAAAAAGTTTGGAGAACTTAGTAAGGAATGGAGAAGAGATTAGAAGAAAGGGTAATTAAGGTTGCTCAAGGCAATCGTGAGAGCTAGGACTCCATGTTAAATTAAATGTAGCCACAAGGGACCAGGTATCATTTATAATATGTACTGCCCTAAACTGTTACTTTGGAGAAATGTGGATGTGTAATAAGCATTCCAAAGTATTGCCCCGTCCCGCGGCCCCGATGCCCTCGCGACGAGCGTCTGGCGGAGCGGAGCCGAG
>NW_008590943.1:0-3074 GCF_000691845.1 Merops nubicus
CGCAGAGAATAAAGTTTTGGTTTTTTGTTTTCTTTCCCTCCTTTAGGTTCCGGCCCTTTGTGCCGCACATCCCCTTTGATTTCTATGTCGTGAGTAACCCCCGTGGAGCTGTTTGCAGGCAACAGCTGCAGGACTTTTCCCTGCAGCTTAAAAACCCCTCACTTGCTGCCTTGGGTGGTTTGACTTCTTTTAGTGTAGCTGGAGTAAAGGAGCTCACTGAAAACACAGCGGGTTCAGTAATTAACCCAAAATAGACCTTCTTACTGTCTCCTGTTTGGAGTGCTGATGTCACACGGGGTGACTGGGATGCAGTTGAGTAAGAACCCCAACAAACAGACGCCTTCGTTGAGGTTTTTCTGCTTTTTGGAGGCACCAGACCCTCTGTTCTGTTGGCTTTTTGTAGCACAGACCTCGTGGGTTGCGTTGACACTCGCCCATCAGGTGCTCTCCAGGGTTTTTTGTCACCTTGCTCCTCAAAGAGCCCAACAGCACCCCACATTTTCCACCTTTTTTAGTCTAAGGGAATAATTTCCTTCTCCTGCTGAGCACCTGCCTGAGATAGAAGCATCTTTCAAGGCAACCAAGTTCCCTGTGAATCCCCCCTGGGGCAACTGCAAAGCTCAGCAAACAAAGGGTGTTAGTTTGAAGGGATCCTAATAATAATAATTAATAAACCCCCTCTTGATAGATCTGTTTGTAATTAGATCTGTCCCCTCTTGCACCCCAGCTGGCGGCTTCACCGTTCCCATCATATAGACAGGACAGGCAGGTGCCTTAGGAGCTGAAAGGATAAAAGCAACGGGGAAAAAGGGCTGGAGGATAAAAAAATACACCCTAAAGTGAGTAAATCTTGACGAGTGGGTTGAAGCAGAGTGAGGCAGGCTGGTATCTGCTCCCATTTCAGTGTGAAATGGCTTTTCCCCGTGTCAAACCCGCCGCCGACGAGACGGCGTTCAGCGAAGCCCTGCTGAAGAGGAACCAGGACCTCGCTCCCACCGCTGCTGAGCAGGTTTTTGTCCCCAAAATTTCCCTTCAATTCTTTGGCTGGATGTCCCCTCGGCGTTAAGCACAAAGAGTGTGGCTGTTGGTAGCCCAAAAAGTCATTAATTCTCTCTGAACCGAGCGCCGCGGTGGAGATACGGGGGGAGATTTTTTGGGGAGTCATTTTTAACTCTGTTCATACTGTTGTCCTGCATCGGGGCTGTCAGCATCACGCTCTGCAAGGGGGATTGTTTCATGTGCTGGATGACTGCTAACACCACCCCCCTCTTTTTTTCCTTCTCAGGCTTCTATCCTTTCTCTGGTGACCAAAATAAACAACGTGATCGACAATTTAATTGTCGCGCCGGGAACGTTTGAAGTGGTGAGTCCAAAAACACACAGGGAGAAGAAAGAAAAAGTGGGGAGATGCTTCAGCATGAGGGATTCCAAAAAAAAAAACACACAGGGAGAAGAAAGAAAAAGTGGGGAGATGCTTCAGCACGAGGGATTCAGGGGTTCCAGCCCCCAAAACTCGCTCCGAAAGAGGATTAAAGAGTCACGGCGACTCCCAAAACGCCTTAAATTCACCCAGTTTCTTTTTGCTCTGCTCTTCCCCAACAGCAAATCGAGGAGGTTCGCCAGGTGGGTTCCTACAAGAAGGGCACCATGACGACGGGGCACAACGTGGCTGATCTGGTGGTGATCCTCAAAATCTTACCCACCCGTGAGTATCGGGCCGGGCAGCTCCCGACCGCGGCGCTCGGCCCCGCTCTGACCACCTCTCCTCCTGCTTCTCCTCCCCAGTGGAAGCTGTGGCAGCTCTGGGAAACAAAGTGGTGGAAAGCCTGAGGGCCCAGGACCCCAGTGAAGGTGGGATGCTCTCCCCTGTCCCCCAGGGTTGAGGGGGGTGGAGGTTGATGCAGGGTTTTGGGGTTTCTCTGAAGGGGATGGTGCCGTGGCACCGCTACTGAGCTCTGGGGTGTTTCCTGTGTTCCTGGTAAAAATCTTCCAGCCCTTCCATGAGGAATTTTGGTTCTTTCTCCCCAGTCCTGACCATGCTGACCAACGAAACGGGCTTTGAAATCAGCTCAGCAGATGCAACAGTGAAGATCCTGATCACCACAGTGCCCCCCAACCTCCGCAAGCTGGACCCCGAACTGCACCGTGAGGGCTCCTCCTGCTCCACCCCTCCCCACTGGTCTCCCCCAGCCCACCCCTACTCCCTTTTTGGGTTGAAAACATGGGTTTTTTTTTGTCTGGTTGCTCCTTTCAGTGGACATCAAAGTGCTGCAGAGTGCCCTGGCTGCCATCAGACACGCTCGGTGGTTTGAGGAGAACGCCTCGCAGTCCACGTGAGCACGTCACCCCCCTCGGCAGGGAGAGGCTCCCAGGAGGCTTCTGGGACACCTAAACCCTCCTCCTTGCTGTCTCCTCCAGGGTGAAGGTCCTGATCAGGCTGCTGAAGGACCTGAGGATTCGTTTCCCTGGCTTTGAGCCCCTCACCCCTTGGATCCTGGACCTGCTGGTGAGCGGCGCCGGGGGGGATGTTTGTTGCCTGCGGATCCCTGGGCTCCCACAGCAGCAGGAGTTGGGAATTTTACCCCTCCCTGACGGGTTCATCCTGACTCTTCTCTCTCATCCCAACTCCCTGTCCCTGTTCCCACCTCTCAGGGGCACTACGCCGTGATGAACAACCCCACCAGGCAGCCACTGGCCCTCAACATCGCCTACAGGTCGGTCCCCGTTCCACATCCCTCTTGCTGCCTCAATTTGGAACATAAAAATTAAAATCTGCAGCATTTTAAGAGCTTGAGCTGGAGGTGAAGGAGCCTCCTCAACGTAGATATGTTCAGCTGCTTGGCCGTGCTGGAATTCTCTAGATTTTAACCCAAAACGTCCTCCCGTAGGCGCTGCCTGCAGATCCTGGCGGCGGGGCTGTTCCTGCCCGGCTCGGTCGGTATCACGGATCCCTGCGAGAGTGGGAACTTTAGAGTGCACACGGTCATGACCCTGGAACAGCAGGTGAGAGCCCGTGGCCGGCAGGGGGCCGGCTGGGCCCGCCGCGGGGGGTCGGATCCCCCCCCCCGCCACCG
>NW_008590943.1:3105-3806 GCF_000691845.1 Merops nubicus
GGGGGGGTCCCTCCCGCCCCCCCCTGCCGCAGGACATGGTGTGTTACACGGCGCAGACCCTCGTCCGCATCCTCTCCCACGGCGGCTACAGGAAGATCCTCGGCCAGGAGGGGGATGCCAGCTGTGAGTGGGGGGGGTCAGGGAGACGTGGGAGGCACCAGCTCCAGGCAGGGAGGGTGGTTTGTGTCCCCCAAACTCACCCTGAGCCCCCCACCCCACTGTTTTCACAGACCTGGCTTCTGAAATCTCCACGTGGGATGGAGTGATAGTGACGCCTTCTGAGAAGGCTTATGAGAAGCCTCCAGAGAAGAAGGAAGGAGAAGAGGAAGAAGAGAACCAAGAAGAACCCGCCACGGGTGAGGAAGAGGAGAGCATGGAGACACAGGAGTGATGCACCCAGGTCAGGCTGGGTGGTGAAACCCTGCAGAAGGTGGCTCCAAGCAGCCTGGGGAGGGTCCCAGCTGCCCCAGACCCCTTCACAGCCTCTCCCCACCCTGCAGCAGGATCCCCACCACGACATGAAGACGTGAGCAGAGGACTGAGCCCATCACCAGCAACTGCAGGAGGCTGCAGAGACCCATCCCCTGTGTGGGGTTTTATAAATAAAGTGTTCCCCCCACCCTCCAGCACGGCCAGGTTGTTTGGGTAGGAGATGGCACGAGACAGAGGTGGGGGCAGGGAACAGTCTGAGAGTGGGGAAG
>NW_008590944.1:0-1214 GCF_000691845.1 Merops nubicus
GACCACTGGCAGGCAGGCTGAGAGTTCATAGTCCCCCCGCCCGCGGCCCCGGCAGAGCGCGGCTCTCCGCAGAGCAGGCATCACCTCCCTCCGGCACAGCCCCCAGGTAAGAGCTGAGTGCCCCCCGCCCGCCACTCCCCGCGGGTGACACGGGCACGACTGTGAGACCACCGGTGCTTGGATGTGGTGGTGTGGTGGGGAGGAGCCCCTGGCATGTGGATTAGCCTGAACTTCTCCCTGTCTGAGGTTGCTCAGATCTTTGCTCTTGGAGAGAGGATTGGTGATGCTGCGATGGGGAGGGATGCTGCTGAAATACTTTGGATCTGAGATTTGCTCGATTGTTCTGAAAACAGGCAAAAAGGACCATTTTGGGGAACACTTGCCCATGTGTCCTTGCCTGATGGCTCATGATCACTTGTGTGACAAGGGAGCTGAGGTTCAAGCGTGCGAGCCGAGCGTGTGTGTGTTGTTAGCTGGATGGGTGTTTGTGGTGTGTCTCTGGCCCCCTGGGACGGACTGTGTTTGGATTTAAGGTGTTATTTCTCTTAAGGATTTCTGTGATCTAATGGTTTAATAAGCTTTTTAAGCTTTCCACAGCTGGGGCCATGCAAACAGTGCAGAATTAGCTTGTGCAGATCTTCTCGTCCCCATTAGAGAGCAAAGTTTCTTGTAGATGCCCCAGATCCAGCTGAAGCCCCACAGTTCCTGCACAAGATTGCTGGGGATGCCTTAGTGGCACAGCTGAGTCCCAGCTGTCCTCTGGGAAGCCAGCTTAGAGCTATCTGGCCCTAAAAATTGATTGACCTTGGTAGAGGTCATCAGCCTGAGGTGCAGTGTGGCTCCTTCTAGGGAGGCTGGGCTTTGCTCCGGCGGGGAACGCTGGAGACATCGAGAGGCTTTGCCCAGACCTTGCTCACCTCCAGAGAGCCAAAGGGTTTTCTGCCTCTCCCGAAATAACTGGAGGGAGCAGCGGGGACCCGACCCACTCAATGCACTAGAGTCAGGTGAGAGGAGCCCCCTCCCCGAATGTCCCCTTGGGCATCTATTGTGTCACCAAAAGGCTCCTGAAAGGTGCGGAACCAGCGGCTCTGGCTGCGTCTGACTGATGTGGCTTTTGGGAGAAAAAAAATGTTTGTTCTTGGGATTTTGCCTTGGGATCCAGGGATCTGGCAGGCTCTTGGGGAGATGATTCCTGCTGTGATTTTACAGCATTC
>NW_008590944.1:1235-5851 GCF_000691845.1 Merops nubicus
GCCACGGGTCTGCCAGGCAGCAAGGTGCCTGGGGAGGGGACAGGGACAAGCGGAGGTAGCCAGGAGGTGCACTGAGATTCGCCCAGCACAGGCTCCACAAACAATTCTGAGCTCTTCGAGATCAGAATTGTTCGGTTTTCTTTCCCCCCGAAGGAATCTTTAAAACAGTTTCCAAATTTGAGGGGGGGGAAGGGGTGGGGCAAAGAGATGGAGGCAAAAAATCCCAGCTTTGCCATTTCAGTTCTAAATTTAAGATATGAAACCGTGAGTATTTCATCAGGGACATGGTTGCTGGAGGAATCTGCTCAGCCTCTTGGCCCCTTGCTCCATCTCTCCTGAGATGGGTTTTGGCTCCATCATCCCACGGGCAGTGGTGGGCCGGGAGTCCCGGGGCTGACACATGTCAGGGGGCCCCGAGGTGCCTGCTCCTCCCGAGCTTTGCAGCCACGCTCGCCTCCAGCCCCTTGCCCCGGGCTGGGGTGGGAGCCGCAGGAGCCGCTCGGTGCTTGGGAAAACCCCGAGGAGCAGGGTCTGAGTCCTGCAGGGCGGCTGGAGGCAGGCTGGAGCTTGCCCGAAACGAGGTTTCCCCGGAGGCAGACTGTTCTCGTGTTTCCCAGCTGGCTGGAGGAGCTCGGCGGCCGCTCCCCTCCGCAGACAGCGCGGGGCAGCACCGGACCTCGGCAACACCCCACCGCCGGTGCTGCTTTTGGATTTGGGATTTGCTCCTTTGTTTCAGCTGCTTTCCCCTTTTTATTTGCAGGTGATCACCACACCGCTGCGATGCCAGAGCCGTAAGTAGCACGAGTTTCCCCCGGGCTTCACTAAATCCTCACCCGGCTGCTGGGCTGCTCCTGCCAGCTGAGCTTGTCCACTTCTGGAAGAGTTCACAGGAGGGACCAGCTTCTGCTCAAGACCTTTGTGTCATTCCCCTTGCAAAAACTGTATTTAGATAAAAAATTGTGAATGATTTCAACGTCCTGATTCAAACCTTGGAGCTTTCCTAGACCCTGAAATAGGGATCTGAGGTGGGCAGCACTGTTTGCTTTGCTGCGAGGCTCGTCGTGGTGCAAATGTACCAAACGTCGTGCCCAGGTAACACGTTGCCTGGTGTGAGCAGGCTGCAGAAGCCACCCTGCAAGGTGTTCATCAAGCAGTGACATGGAGATGCCCCAGCACAGCAAACCTGCACGAGGTCTGAGCACCCCGTGTACCAGCTGCTGGCTGCGTGGGGAGCAGGAGGGAGGGTGGTGGGACCCGAACTGCAGGGAGCGAGCTGGGGCTGGCACGATGGGCACAGGGACAGCTCCTATGCTGTGGCTGAGGGGCACGTTGGCTACCTGAGCAGTAGCCTGGAGTGCCCACTGCATTTGCAGAAAGCTTCATCACCTCAGACCTGGCTCACCTGCAGGTGGCAACTGTTAGAGACAGAAATAAGGAAACAACTGCAGTCGTGGGATGCTTTTCTTGACTGCCATGTCTTTTTGACCCTTACTCACTGATGTCCTGTTCTCTTGTTTCTTATTGCTTCTCCCTGGACACACGCCTGTCTGCAGGGAGGTAAGTGTCCTTCCTTTCGGGAGCCGTCTCGATGCTACTCTGCATTTGCAGTGAGTTTGTTTTCAAAGAGTTTTCTTTTTTTTTTTTCCTCCCCTTTCCCCTAGAGAAAATCCAAGATCACAGCCTCCCGCAAACTCTTGTTGAAGGTGAGTCCTGAGGGCTGGAAACTCCCTGGGGTTTGTCTTGCTGGAGCAAGGGAGCTGGGGTTGAAGTGCGTGGTTGGGACGGTGCTGGGGAGTGGCAGAAGTATGGGCCTTGGGGGAGCAGCCCCTGCTCCCACCTCTTCTCTTCTCAAAAATCCTCACTCATGTGGGCTTTGTGGTCCATGCACCAAACAAACCTTCCCTCGCCTCCACTTTACCAAGGTGGGGAGAGACACTGATGCCTTCAACTCTGAAGCCACAGACCTCGTGTTTGTGCTCCAGCAGCTCTGCAGCACAGACCCGGGAGCTCCCGGTGTTGTCGTTTGGGAAAATAATTGAGTGCTGCAGCAGAACAAAGCCATGCAAAGAAAGTGCCAATGTCAGCACCCCTCGGGACCACCGCAGCGCCGTGCTGCCCCCGGCCCTGCTGTTCCCTCTGCCCTCAGGGTCACCACACAAAAGGGGTGAGGATTTTTTGATGTGTGTTGCAGCAGCACCGTGATTTTGGGAGGACACCCGCAGCCAGGAGGAAGTTTTGGGAGGCAGACAGGCCCGTCCCATCCTACAAACACTGTGCAAGGAGGCCCAGGGGGAGCAGAGGAGCTTGTCTGTTCACTGCCACACCATTTACTTGTGCTCATAGAGTTTGATGCTGGCAAAGGCGAAGGAGGAGTGGGATCAGGAGATAGTGGACAAGCAGTTGGAGAAGGAGAGGTACCTGTCTGAGCGGATCACACCACTGCACACCAGTGGGCTTTCCCTGAGCCAGCTCCAGGTATTTCTCAGGTCTGAGGGTGGGGCAAGCTCCTCGGGAGCATGGAGGGACACCCCTCACTGCCCTGCTGTTGTGCTTGTTCCCCAGGACCTGTGCAGGGAGCTGCATGAGAAGGTTGAAATTGTGGATGAAGAGAGATATGACATCGAAGCGAAATGCAACCATAACACTCGGGAGGTAGGAGGCAGGATGGGCTCTTTGCTCCCCTGTTAAATCCCTCCCAGATGGCAGCTTGGGCCTCAGGGGGGTCTGCCGTGGACAGGGCTGAGCCTGTGTGGCTGACGTGCACCAGGGTTATCTGAGGGTTGGTATTTGGTCTGCAAGGCATCATTCAGCACCAGGTTCAGCTCTGTCTGGGGGAACTCAAACTGTCCAGAGTCCACAGGCAACTTCCTCACTCTCCTGGTCAACTCTTGTGGGTCTGGGAGCTCCTTCCTGTGCTCCAGCTGCCATATGAGCAGGCTGGGACGAGGTGGTGGCAGCAGCTCTGTGCTCAGGTGGAGGTCCCTTGGGGAAGGTGATCTCCATGGCCACAGGAGAGGGTCACACTCCTCTGGGGTTCGGTGCTGGCAGATTTCTGCTTCACACAGAAGCTTCTCGTGCAAGAGAGCTGCACAATGACCTCCCACTCCCCGTCCTCTCCTCGACCTGCAGATTAAAGATCTGAAGATCAAAGTGCTTGATCTCCGAGGAAAGTTCAAGCGACCACCCCTGCGACGAGTCCGTGTCTCTGCTGATGCCATGCTGAGGGCTCTGCTGGGCTCCAAGCACAAGGTGTCCATGGATCTGAGAGCCAACCTGAAGTCTGTCAAGAAGGAGGACACAGAGAAGGTGGGTGACTCTTCTTGAGGCCAGAGATGAAGACAGCTCCTAGGGGTGTCCTTGCCCTTCTCCAGGGTGCCCTATGAAGCCTGTGTGTCTTTCAGCTGGGGCCCTCAGCACATCTGTCAAGCTGTGCTTGCAGGATTTTTGATCTTTGGTCTTCTAGGGAACCAGACAAGCTCCTGTTTGGTGCCACAATCCCTGGAAAACACCCAGGAAACTCCCAGACCCAGATTAGATAAGCCAGAGCAGTCCCAGCAGGCATGCTTGGCCTGAGATAAATGGCCCAGTTCACACCGGCCCTGCAGAGGTGTCAGAGGGGAAAAAATCTCAGTCAGAGCAGATGCCCAGGTTTGCCTGGGGTGTGCAGATGCCCCAATGGCAAGAGCTGTGGTGTTTTCCTAGGCTCTCTCCCCAGAGGGATTCTACCCTTTGGTCCCAGGTCAGCAGATTGGCCAAGAATCTGAATTTTCAATTATTTTTCTTTTTTTCCCCTCTCCTGTTGCTAGTATAGCATGTATCCAGTCCTTTGGATAGAAAACTGTTTACAGTCCCCAGCACCAGGTGGTGAATAGATCTGAGTTTATATGAGATGTCATGAGATGATTTTGGGCCATGGCTTGTAATGTATGACTGCTTGTGGGCTGGCAGAGTAGATGCCTGGGCACACTCCCAGAGCTGCCATCATCTCCCCTCACTGTTCTGGCAGCAGTTGCCAGGCTCTCACTGTCAAACCAGCAATCCCAGTCCCCTCTGAAAGCTCAGAGAAGCTGCAGGTGGGTTTTATGTGGGCTGGGAGGTCTACGCAGAAAGTGGTTTTGCTTGTCTTTGCTCTGGTGTGCTGGTGTAGATCCAAAGTTAAGTCCCATGTGCTGAATTCTTCCTTCTAAAGAAATTTTCTGGCATTTTTGTGCCTTCTGATGGAACTTAGTCAGGCTTTGGGGGGGTAGCCACATCAATCCAGCAGACCTTCCTGTGGTGGTCAGACCACTGTTTGCCACCTTCCCAGCCAGCACCTTGTGCAAGGACACACTGCAGAGCTGGCACCAAGGGAGAGGGTGTTTTCAATCATAGAATCTTTAAGGCTGGAAAAGACCTCTGAGATCAGCCAGGCCAACCATCAGCCCAACACTCCCATGACCACTAAACCAAGTCCTGAAGCACCATGCGCACACGTGTTTTTGAACCCCTCCAGGGGTGATGGCTCCACTCCCTGCTGGGGGGTCTGTCCCAAAGCCTCACCCCTCCTTCGGTAAAAAACTCCTTCCTAATGCCCAGTCGAGACCTCCCCGGGCACAACTCCAGCCCATTGCCTCTTG
>NW_008590945.1:0-4973 GCF_000691845.1 Merops nubicus
TCACTGCTGAGATTATTACCAATCTGGGGTACCTTTTTTAAAGCAAACGAGGTTTCGAAACGCCCGTTGATAAGATCTTTCTTGCCCTCAGTGGAGTCATTAATTCAATATGCTGAAAATACCATTTTAATTAGCGTGCACCATGGTCCCAAGAGCAGTGAAATAATGCTCTTTATTGTGTGAGTCTGTAGCATGCTGGGTGTAATCCTGTTCTTTATCTCTTGTCTTCTGTCTCACTGGCAAATCTTTGTGCCTCCTGTCTCCCAGTCGTACCCTTGTGTGAGCCCACCAGAAATCCCCAGTGAAATACTCAATGTTACATGGAATGTTGTAGTTATTACTCAACTGCCAGGAAAATCAGAGCTGAAGGCTCCCTTTGATTGCTTCTCTTGCAGCCAGGTACTACAGTGACCCCCACGTTGTGTGTGATTGTGTAACTGATGTGTGTAAGTCATTTTTAACCCTCCTCCGTCCTCCTCTCAGCTCTGCTGTGTTGTAGGAGGACCAAGAGTTGCCCAACGGGAGCCAAGCAGTGGCTGTGAGCATCTGCTCCATGGCAGACTGCTCCAGGACTGGAAATGGATTCAGGGATTCACCCCAGGTCACTCGAGGGCTCTGCAGGGAGCACGGTCATAGAATCATAGAATCATTTGGGTTGGAAGAGGTCTTTAGGATTATCAATGCCAACTGTTCACCCAGTGCTGCCAGGTCACCACTAAACCATGTCCCTCAGCACCACAAAGTCTGCTGAGTGTGATTTGAGCACGTACTGTCCCAGTGCCAGCTTTGCCTTGGAGAAGACCAGTGACTCCAAAGAATCCCCAGTGTTTTATTTTAGCTAACACGTAGATTTAGACAAAACAAGAAATGCCCAAGTGTCTTTTCCTGCCTCTTTTTCTTTACTGCCTCTTGAATGGTCGGGGAAGACAAATCCAAGCTCTCTAAATGGTCCCATATCCTCCCTCCTCCTGCTTTGATGCACCTGAGCTCTCCTCCAGCACGTGGAGCCTTTCTTCCTCTCGTGGCTGGTTTCCAAAAACAACCTCTGAGAGATCTTCTCTTTCATAATCTTCCCGTCCATTTCCAGATGATTCTTGCTCAGCCCCAGCCTGGGATCCAAGGCATCTGACCAGGTCTGTTGCTTTGTTATTTCAGGGCTGGAATTCAGATTTTAAGAACAGCTTGCCTAAATGGTACCTGTGTTTCTGGCTGCTGAGCTTCCAGAGGCTCACTGGTGGAAGAAAGACAATGGGAAAACCAGATCAGCTTCACATTCAAGAAGTTTTCAGTCATAAAACATAGACATAAAATGTCCTCAGTGACCAAAGAGAATTCACAGGCAGTACTTAGGCTCCCCAAACCCTCACAAGGTCATCACATTCCTTGTAAGCTAATCACATTTTTTATGGAATATTGTCATAGCCTTGACAATTTATTGTATGCAAGCAAAGATGGCAGAAAACCTTTAATCTAAAAAATCAATTGAGGGCTGAAAATCAACCCAATCTCTGTTTTGCTTGTGGATGTCTTCCATTTGTAGGCCAGAGACCTTTCCTCCTCTCCCATTGCTAATGTGTGATGACTTCCAACTGCAGATGGAAAGATCCTGAGGTAGGAGACTCACCTTCAAGCCTTGTAGGCTTGTGTGTTCTTCTTGCACCTTGTAGAAAAGCCCTGAAATTTATATTGCCCCTGAAATAAGGGAGGAGCTGCTAAAACTGGTCTAGTTTTCTGTCTGTTGTAACAAATAATTTCCAAAGAGAACAAACCCCTAATGGCTGGTTGAAGGCACCAGCCTCTTTCTCATAGAGTGTAATTTGCAAACCAGAAGGAGATTGGTTGTGGCTGAAGAAACACAGTCCATCAGATAATGTCCTGCAAGCTCCAAAAAGTGGAAACCACTGAGTCCTCTGCAGGGAAGAGGAGGAAGGACCAGAGCACCATGGTGTGAAGGACCCTTACTATGGTGTGCAAGCAGGTCCAGGTGGGGACACAGCTCACCAGGAGCAGGGCACCTCAGCCCTGGGGTTTGCCTAGAGAGTTGACCTTGTCGTTCCAGTAGCTCCCAGTACAAGGTTACACAACGTGGCGTGGATGCTGGGCCAGCAAGTGAGCTTTGCTGCTTCCATGCATCCCATGGTGCAGGCTCATCCCAGTCAGATGACAAGATTTATCTGCAGCCCAGCCCTCACCCTAAACCAGCAGCATGCCTTACATGCAGAGTGAAATGTATGGGAGCTGTTGGCATCCTCCCTCAGAGCAGGACAGATGGTTTTGCTTTCTGTCCCAGTCGTCTGGAAGGGACATGCAGGGCTGTGTACTGGAGCACGTGGGGGATGCAGATGCTGAGCAGCCTGCTCCAGGCTCAGCCACCCTCACAGCAGAGAAATTTCTCCTCCTGCTCAGGTGGAACCTCCTGGGTTCCAGTTGGTGCCCGTTGCCCCTTGTCCTGTCTCTGGGCACCACTGACAAGAGTCTGGCCCCAGCCTCTTGCCCCCCATGGCCCTTTAGCTCTTGCTCAGCACTGATCAGATCCCCTCTGAGGCTTCTCTTCTCCAGCTGAACAGCCCCAGGGCTCTCAGCCTGTCCTGGCACAGAGATGCTTCAGCCCCTCAGCTTCTCTGTAGCTGTCTCTGGACTCTCTCCAGTAGCTTCTTGCCTCCCTTGAACTGGGGAGCCCAGAACTGGACCCAGTTCTCCAGGTTTGACCTCACCAGTACAGAGCAGAGGGGGAATCATCCAGGCAGGTTTTGTCTCAGCAGCTTTATGGGTAACATCACTCACCCCTTTGTGGACTCCCCTGAGTTTTTCCCCTTTTTCTTTCCTCCTGCACAGAGAATCTCTGTAGCTTTAGTTCAGAAGTTGTGTAGGAAGAGCCCCAGATTCAGGACATCCTTTTTTAATAATGCTCAATATCTTTTAAGGCATTACCTGCCAGCTTGGGCAGGCAGGCTTTTTATTACCTACTTGATTACAGTTATTAACTTTCCCATCTCTTGTACAAATGAATAGTGGAATTTAACCCAATTGTGAGAATATGGAGCAGCAGAGAAATCCAGTTATGTAACATGGCCTGTTCCTCACCAGGGAGGGGGAACCCTCTGAAATGTTATTTTTCCAGTAGGATGGCTGCTTTCTAATTAAGTTTATTAAGTAATATCAAAAGCATATGGAAGTGGAAATGCCATGGGTTCATCATGAAGCGATTAAGTCTGTGAGGAAGCAGAGAGCACAGACAGACATTTCTCATCCCCAGTGCTGAAAAGATAATATCTAGCCCAGCTTATCTGCACATCCATCTAGTGCCTGGCTTCAGCCAGCCCCTTTGCTTGGCTTATACCTTCAAAGCCTTTCTGCTATTGTCCTGAGGAGCATTTTTCTGCCAAAAATGAGAATTAATCCAAATATTCCCTTGACTGGATCTGGGAAGCTATTAGGAATTTGCCTGCCTGTGTCAGGTTTTTACACTCTGTTATTCCCTGCAGATCTTTCCTTTAAGGACTTTGTTCCTCAAACAGTTTTGTTCTTCTTGAACCTAATCCAGCTATAGTACCTGCTCTAATCTAAATAATGCTTCTTAATTTAAACCTCTTCCTCCTTTAGGCTTAATCGTTCTTTGATGCCACTTCTCGTCGTGAGTTTTAACTCTGATTTTTCACATAATACACCTAAAACTGGGCTTATCTTTAGGCAAGTGGCTGGTTCCAGCAGGATCAGCCATGGTGGGAGCCAGCAGCTGATGCAGCCAAGGGCTTCCTCTGACCCCAGCTCCCCATCAGCCCCCCAAGGACCTACCAAGGGTTGAGTGTCTGGCTCCTCGGTTGAGTGATGTGATCTCTCAGCACCACATCTCACCTTCCTATCACACCCCAGCCTCCTGCACTGCCAAAAGCAACATGTTTTCCCCCATTCTTGCCCCAGCAACCTCCTCAGATCAACAGCAACATTTCTGAGCACCTTTAGAAGCTTCCTTTGTGCGTGATGGTCGCAGTAGATTCCCAGGAGATCTTCTGAAGCTCAGGGCTGAGGCTTTGAGGTGGCCCAAGCCAGCAAAACCAACAGCACCTAATTATTTCTTGGTCTGAACAAGCTTTGCCTCTGCAGCTAATTGAAGGAGGGAGAAGCCTGTGCCAGAAGGGACAGTGCAGGGAATTACCTGCTGCAGTGTGATTAAGGCAATTAAACCAGAGCAGCCACTAATTGCAGCTGTGCTAACAAGATATTCCTACAGCCCACTCCCATCTCTCCCCCTCCTTCCACACCATCAAGTTATTTGCTTGATTTGTTGTGGCTTCATTTATCTGCTGTCTATCTGATGATCAATTTTTAATTAAAAAACCAGAGTGCAGTGTCCCAGGAGGGGGATTGGAGGGTTTGGGGGCTCTGGGCATGGTCACTGGCTGCAGGAAGGCTCCAGCTCCTGCCACAGAAGCAGCTCCTGTGGATTTCTGTCTTTGCAGTCAGGCTCTGGGCTTGTTTATTTATGGTCTCGTGGTCCAGTTGCCATTTGTCTTAATTGCTCCATGTTTCCCCACCTCTGCTCTGCTGGCAGGGAGAGTCTTCTGCAACTACTGGAGAGAGTCCAGTGGAGGCTACAGAGGTGCTGAGGGGCTGGAGCATCTCTGTGCCAGGACAGGCTGAGAGCCCTGGGGCTGTTCAGCTGGAGAAGAGAAGCCTCAGAGGGGATCTGATCAGTGCTGAGCAAGAGCTAAAGGGCCCCCAGGGACAAGGGAGGAGGTTGACTTTTTTATTTAATTAATTTCATATTTTTTATTATTATTATTCAGTTCAGTTTAATATTCTATTTATTTTACCTTTTATTATTTCCATTTCATTTTAGCATTTTAGTATTTATTTTGTCATTTTAATTTATTTTACCTTTTTAGTGCTTGCATTTAATTTTAGTATTATACTTTTATTTACTCCAAATTTATTTCATTTTAAAATTGTTTCAACAGTTTAATTTTTTAAAA